>NW_028164019.1:0-22500 GCF_964263955.1 Coregonus lavaretus
TTCATGCACTTCCCAGCTAAGGGAAAACCTAAGAGGGCAGACACCTTCGACCTCCAGCGGATCGGCTTTGCCTCGGAGCAGCTGGCCAAGTGGATCGCAGACCGCACCGACGTCCAGGTGAGAATTAACCTTTTACATAATACACCTGTGATGATTGTACAGGTGACAGAAGACCCGGGTTCAAATAGTGTCTGTTTTCTGTCTGATATTTTAGCTGCGCCTGATCGGGCTTGCCTGGAGGAATGGAGCTAATGGAATCATCCCAAAAGTGCAAACACCACCAATCCAGCAGGCTCAATCGAATGCTCAACATATTTGAAAGACAACAAATACTATTTAAACTCAGGCCTGCCTATCACATTTGAAAGCTTTTAAAAAGCGCACACACAACTATTTACCAGTCACGAAACATATAAGCATCACAAAAACATATCAGATATAATATTTGTACCTAACTCTGTGCCAAACATGAATACAATACCAAAGGTTATCCTTTTTATAGCTGCGTCAGAGATAGCATCATCAGTTTCAGATCCATCTTAGAGATGCGAGACGCATCCTGCAAGAAGGACAAGAGCACTTTGCCCATGTACTGTCTTTTATACAGCCCGAAAAACACAATGACCAGCTAATGGCTGTGGTATCGAATGCTTTCTATATGGCCCACTGCTCTATAAGAATCCCAATGAGGTTAGATACTGTTATCCTTATTAATTCCACAGTGTCAATTAATGCTCAGAGGGGCTCCCTTTTTAAACCCACGTCCTCCATTACGGGGAGACATCTCCACCAGTCGCCCATTAATCCTTTGGATTCTCCGTCATCCTGCTGATTTGAAAAACGGTGGTTGACAGTGGACACACACACATACAAACACCGGATAGGTGCAGTGAAATGTGTTGTTTTACAGCGTCAGCCATAGTAGTACGACACCCCTGGAGCAAATTAGGGTTAAGTGCCTTGCTCTAGGGCACAGCGACAGATTTTCACCTTGTCGACTCGTGTATTCGAACCAGCAACCTTTCGGTTACTGGCCCAACGTTCTAACACGCACACACACTCTCCCTCTCGGTTCCACAAGCAGACTGAATTATGGGATATGTGGTTCCCTTTATTTGAGCTAATCCAATAGCATTAGAAGGCAAGGCCGACGATCGACCAACAAGAAGACTCAGATCTGGGTTGTGTTCAAACTGAAGAAAAAAAACGGACTGAAACATTGAGGGGACTACCTGAACTTGTCCAAAATGAAATGCTCATTATCGTTTAAAAAAAAGTTTTTCAACATTATGTCCTGATGAATTCAACCCTGGCCTACTATAGCTGCACATGTATTCGGAATGTATTCAGACGCCTTTACTTTTTCCACATTTTTGTTACGTTACAGCCTTATTCTAAAATGGAATACATTTTCCTCATCAATCTACACACAATACCCCATCATGACAAAGCAAAAACAGGTGTTTAGACATTTTTGGAAATGTATTCAAAATAAAAAAACGTAAATATTACATTTACATAAGTATTCAGACCCTTTACTCAGTACTTTGTTGAAGGACCTTTGGCAGCAATTACAGCCTCGAGTCTTCTTGGGTATGACGCTACAAGCTTGGCACACCTTTATTTGGGGAGTTTCTTTGCAGATCCTCTCAAGCTCGGTCAGGTTGGATGGGGAGCGTCGCTGCACAACTATTTTCAGGTCTCTCTGGAGATGTTCAATCGGGTTCAAGTCCGGGCCACTCAAGGACATTCATAGACTTGTCCCGAAGCCACTCCTGCGTTATCTTGGCTGTGTGCTTAGGGTCCTTGTCCTGTTGGAAGGTGAACCTTCGCCCCAGTCTGAGGTCCTGAGCGCTCTGAAGCAGGTTTTCATCAAGGATCTGTCTGTACTTTGCTCTGTTCATCTTTCCATCGATCCTGACTAGTCTCCCAGTCCCTGCCGCTGAAAAACATCCCCACAGCATGATGCTGCCACCACCATGCTTCACCGTAGGGATGGTGCCAGGTTTCCTCCAGACTTGACGCTTGGCATTCAGGCCAAAGAGTTAAATCTTGGTTTCATCAGACCAGAGAATCTTGTTTCTCATGGTCTGAGAGTCCTTTAGGTGCCTTTTGACAAACTCCAAGCGGGCTGTCATGTGCCTTTTACTGAGGAGTGGCTTCCGTCTGGCCACTCTACCATAAAGGCCTGATTGGTGGAGTGCTGTAAAGATGGTTGTCCTTCTGGAAGGTTATCCCATCTCCACAGAATAACTCTGGAGCTCTGTCAGAGTGACAATTGGTTTCTTGGTCACCTCCCTGACCAAGGCCCTTCTCCCCAGAGTCTTGGTGGTTCCAAACTTCTTCCATTTAAGAATTATGGAGGCCTCTGTGTTCTTGGGGATCTTCAATGCTGCAGACATTTTTTGGTACCCTTCCTCAGATCTGTGCCTCAACACAATCCTGTCTCGGAGCTCTACGGACAATTCCTTCGACCTCATGGCTTGGTTTTTGCTCTGACGTGCACTGTCAACTGTGGGACTGTCACGCCCTGGCTCTGGGGACTCTAATATGTTGAGCCAGGGTGTGTAAAGTCTATGTGTTTTGGTTCTAGGTTTCACATTCTAGTATTGTTTGTCTATGTTGGCCAGTGTGGTTCTCAATCAGAGGCGACGTGATTCAGCTGTTGCTTGTTGTCTCTGATTGAGAACCATACTTTAGCAGCCTGTTTCCCCACATAGTTTGTGGGATCTTGTTTCTAGTCTGTTGTGTTAGACCGTGAACTGTCACGTTTTCGTTTTGGTGTTTTTTGATCGTGTCTCTAATAAAGAGTATGTTTGCCTGCAACGCTGCGCCTTGGTCCTCATCTCTGTTCGACGAGCGTGACAGAAGATCCCACCAAGACTGGACCAAGCAGCAAGTCCAGGAGCCAGCGCCTGAGAGATCTCTAGCGGATCTCCTTCGCCTCCTCGACTGGGTCAAGCCATGTGAGGAAGAGAGGGGCTTGACGTGGAGGCAGAAGGGCGAAAGGCTGGCGAGAAGCATGGAGACCTGGTCCACGGGTAGGAGTGAAGCCCATAAATGTTTTAGGGGGGGGCTAACGCCGTGGACGACGGGGCAGCAGGAGGCCGCCAGGTTACGGGAGTCACTGGTCACCAGGGGGAAGGAGGATGTAGAGGCACGGCGAGAGGTACTGGCGTGTGTTGCCAGTCTGGTCCGGCCTGTTCCTGATCCCCACGTAGGGCCAGTGGTGTGTGTTCCCAGTACGGTCCGGCCTGTTCCTGCCACTCGCACCAAGTCTACGGTGCGCGTCGCCAGCTCGGCCCGGCCTGTTCCTGCTCCCCGCACCAAGTCTGTGGTGCGCGTCGCCAGCCCAGTCCGGCCCATTCCTGCTCCCCGCACCAAGTCAGTGGTGCGTTTCGTCAGCCCTGTCCGGCCCGTTCCTGCTCCCCGCACCAAGTCAGTGGTGCGTTTCGTCAGCCCGGCTCGGCCCGCTCCTGCTCCCCACACCAAGTCAGTGGTGCGTTTCGTCAGCCCGGCTCGGCCCGCTCCTGCTCCCCGCACCAAGTCAGTGGTGCGCTTCGTCAGCCCGGTCCGGCCCGCTCCTGCTCCCCGCACCAAGTCAGTGGTGCGTTTCGTCAGCCCGGCTCGGCCCGCTCCTGCTCCCCACACCAAGCCAGTGGTGTGCGTCGTCAGTCCGGCACGGCCCGTGCCTGTTCCACCGGTGGCTGGTCCGGCACCGGTCAGATGCTTCACGCCGGAGCTAGAGCAATCCGCTCCACCAGTGTGCAGTCTAGCTCCGGCCAGCGGGGCCAGACCGGACCAGGGTTACTTTGGGGGGTTGGAGAGGGAGCGGGGATCAGGCCCGGAGCCGGATCCGCCGCCTAAGCGGAGTGCCCACCTGGTCCCTCCCCTGTGGTATTTGGTGGGCGCGGTCGGAGTCCGCGCCTTTAGGGGGGGGTACTGTCACGCCCTGGCTTTTTGTCTATGTTGGCCAGTGTGGTTCTCAATCAGAGGCAACGTGATTCAGCTGTTGCTTGTTGTCTCTGATTGAGAACCATACTTTAGCAGCCTGTTTCCCCACATAGTTTGTGGGATCTTGTTTCTAGTCTGTTGTGTTAGACCGTGAACTGTCACGTTTTCGTTTTGGTGTTTTTTGATCGTGTCTCTAATAAAGAGTATGTTTGCCTGCAACGCTGTGCCTTGGTCCTCATCTCTGTTCGACGAGCGTGACAGGGACCTTATATAGACAGGTGTGTGCCTTTCCAAATCATGTCCAATCAATTGAATTTACCACAGGTGGACTCCGATCAAGTTGTAGAAACATCTCAAGGATGATCAATGGAAACAGGATGCACCTGATCTCAATTTCGAGTCTCATAGCAAAGGGTCTGAATACTTATGTAAATAAGGTATTTCTTATTTTTATTAATTTTTAAATAGAAAAAGATTCTGAACCTGTTTTCGCTTTGTCATTATGGGGTATTGTGTTTAGATTGATGAGGGAAATAAACAATTTAATCAATTTTATAGGGCTGTAACGTACAAAACTTTGGAAAAAGTAAAGGGGTTAGAATACATTCCGAATGCGCTGTATATCTCTTTGTTTGAATGGGAATGTGACGTATCTTTTCATTACTGTGGATATGCTATTCCCCAGTAATATCATATTATGAAACTTGATATGCCTCTTATTTGGTGCCTTCAGCCTGTCTCCCTACCTGAGCCCTTGTGTTATTCAACTAGGTGTAATTACATTGTACTGAGCTATATCAATCTAAAATAGTTTTCTTTGATCAGGCAAAACTAACTGTTTCCCTCCCTCTACCCCACCTCCTTTCACTGGGTCTCCCTCCCTCTACCCCACCTCCTTTCACTGGGTCTCCCTCCCTCTACCCCACCTCCTTTCACTGGGTCTCCCTCTCTCTACCCCACCTCCTTTCACTGGGTCTCCCTCCCTCTACCCCACCTCCTTTCACTGGGTCTCCCTCTCTCTACCCCACCTCATTTCACTGGGTCTCCCTCTCTCTACCCCACCTCCTTTCACTGGGTCTCCCTCCCTCTACCCCACCTCCTTTCACTGGGTCTCCCTCTCTCTACCCCACCTCCTTTCACTGGGTCTCCCTCTCTCTACCCCACCTCCTTTCACTGGGTCTCCCTCTCTCTACCCCACCTCCTTTCACTGGGTCTCCCTCTCTCTACCCCACCTCCTTTCACTGGGTCTCCCTCTCTCTACCCCACCTCCTTTCACTGGGTCTCCCTCCCTCTACCCCACCTCCTTTCACTGGGTCTCCCTCTCTCTACCCCACCTCCTTTCACTCTTTCTACTCTGCTTTCTTTCTTTCTTTCTTTCTCTCTATCTCTCTCTCTCTTTCTCCTCTCTCTCTCTCTATCTCTCTCTTTCTCCTCTCTCTGTCTCTCTCTCTTTCTCCTCTCTCTCTCTCTCTCTCTCTATCTCTCTCTTTCTCCTCTCTCTGTCTCTCTCTCTCTCTCTCTCCTCTCTGTCTCTCTCTCTCTCTCTCGCTCTCTCTCTCTCTCTCCTCTCTCTGTCTCTCTCTCTCTCTGTCTGTCTCTCTCTCTCTCTATCTCTCTCTCTTTGTCTCGCTCTCTCTCTATCTCTCTCTCTTTGTCTCTCTCTCTCTCTCTCTCTGTCTCTCTCTCTTCTCTCTCTCTCTCTCTCTCTCTGTCTCTGTCTCTGTCTCTCCCTCTGTCTCTCTCTCTTGGTTTCTCTCTGTCTCGCTCTCTCTCTCTCTCTCTCTCTCTCTCTGTCTCTCGCTCTCACTCTCTCTCTCACTCTCCTCTCTGTCTCTCTCTCTCCTCTCTGTCTCTCTCTCTCCTCTCTGTCTCTCTCCTCTCTCTGTCTCTCTCCTCTCTCTGTCTCTCTCTCTCTCTCGCTCTCACTCTCTCTCCTCTCTGTCTGTCTCTCTCTCTCTCTCTGTCTCTCCTCTCTCTCGTTCCTCACACACATGTGCATGCACACACATTCTCTCTGTCCCTCTCTCCTTCCCCCTCCTCTATCCCTCCCTCCCTCTCCTCCTCCAGATCCGTGTGTTCCGTCCCCCTAACTACTCTGGCACCATAGCCCTGGCCCTGCTGGTGTCTCTGGTAGGAGGGCTGCTCTACCTCCGCAGGAACAACCTGGAGTTCATCTACAACAAGACTGGCTGGGCCATGGCTGCACTGGTGAGAGAGGAGCACACCAAGGAGCACACACACACACACACCCCAAGGAGCACATACACTCCACAAGGAGCACACCAAGGAGCACACACACCCCAAGGAGCACACCAAGGAGCACCGCCAACCCCCCCCAAAAAAAGGAGCACACACATCAGCTCAATCACACACACACACATACAGTGGGGAAAAAAAGTATTTAATCAGCCACCAATTGTGCAAGTTCTCCCACTTAAAAAGATGAGAGGCCTGTAATTTTCATCATAGGTACACGTCAACTATGACAGACAAATTGAGATTTTTTTTCTCCAGAAAATCACATTGTAGGATTTTTAATGAATTTATTTGCAAATTATGGTGGAAAATAAGTATTTGGTCACCTACAAACAAGCAAGATTTCTGGCTCTCACAGACCTGTAATTTCTTCTTTAAGAGGCTCCTCTGTCCTCCACTCGTTACCTGTATTAATGGCACCTGTTTGAACTTGTTATCAGTATAAAAGACACCTGTCCACAACCTCAAACAGTCACACTCCAAACTCCACTATGGCCAAGACCAAAGAGCTGTCAAAGGACACCAGAAACAAAATTGTAGACCTGCACCAGGCTGGGAAGACTGAATCTGCAATAGGTAAGCAGCTTGGTTTGAAGAAATCAACTGTGGGAGCAATTATTAGGAAATGGAAGACATACAAGACCACTGATAATCTCCCTCGATCTGGGGCTCCACGCAAGATCTCACCACGTGGGGTCAAAATGATCACAAGAACGGTGATCAAAAATCCCAGAACCACACGGGGGACCTAGTGAATGACCTGCAGAGAGCTGGGACCAAAGTAACAAAGCCTACCATCAGTAACACACTACGCCGCCAGGGACTCAAATCCTGCAGTGCCAGACGTGTCCCCCTGCTTAAGCCAGTACATGTCCAGGCCCGTCTGAAGTTTGCTAGAGTGCATTTGGATGATCCAGAAGAGGATTGGGAGAATGTCATATGGTCAGATGAAACCAAAATATAACTTTTTGGTAAAAACTCAACTCGTCGTGTTTGGAGGACAAAGAATGCTGAGTTGCATCCAAAGAACACCATACCTACTGTGAAGCATGGGGGTGGAAACATCATGCGTTGGGGCTGTTTTTCTGCAAAGGGACCAGGACGACTGATCCGTGTAAAGGAAAGAATGAATGGGGCCATGTACCGTGAGATTTTGAGTGAAAACCTCCTTCCATCAGCAAGGGCATTGAAGATGAAACGTGGCTGGGTCTTTCAGCATGACAATGATCCCAAACACACCGCCCGGGCAACGAAGGAGTGGCTTCGTAAGAAGCATTTCAAGGTCCTGGAGTGGCCTAGCCAGTTTCCAGATCTCAACCCCATAGAAAATCTTTGGAGGGAGTTGAAAGTCTGTGTTGCCCAGCGACAGCCCCAAAACATCACTGCTTCTAGAGGAGATCTGCATGGAGGAATGGGCCAAAATACCAGCAACAGTGTGTGAAAACCTTGTGAAGACTTACAGAAAACGTTTAAACCTGTGTCATTGCCAACAAAGGGTATATAACAAAGTATTGAGAAACTTTTGTTATTGACCAAATACTTATTTTCCACCATAATTTGCAAATAAATTCATAAAAAATCCTACAATGTGATTTTCTGGAGAAAAAAAATCTCATTTTGTCTGTCATAGTTGACGTGTACCTATGATGAAAATTACAGGCCTCTCTCATCTTTTTAAGTGGGAGAACTTGCACAATTGGTGGCTGACTAAATACTTTTTCCCCCACTGTACACATGTATGCATATGCAGACAGGCACACACAATCACAATATCCTGTGGTCAGAGCACACACACACAATGGACTGGTGAGAGCACAACATCTCTGAAGTAGGGAAGTGGTGGGTGGTACATTTTTAAATTTTAGTCATTTAGCAGACGCTCTTATCCAGAGCCACTTACAGTTAGTGAGTGCATACATTTTTCATACTGGCCCCCCGTGGGAATCAAACCCACAACCCTGGCGTTGCAAGCGCCATGCTCTACCAACTGAGCTACACGGGACAGTATGATGTTGTTAGGGTCTCAGAATGTTCCTATGAACGGTTTTCACAGCGTGATATTGACAGTCTTTCGTAAGTGTTCCACATAATGGTTTCTTAGAACACTCCCATTACTTTATCAGGCTATTCATGGACCCATACATGTACGTCAATAATAATGTTCTGACCCCCGAGGGTGAGGTGCAATACCATAGTTACAAATAATGTAGTTATAAAAGCCATTGTACTCAACTCAACTTCGCCAGGTCAATACAAATCTGAGGATCTTAATATGTTCACACTGTTGCAAGAGAACTTTCCTGCAATGCAGGAAATGTAAAACTATTTGAGGTTTAAAAAGGCTTCTGAAGTTTGTCATTTCCTATTTGAAATTTCAGACTTGATTTTCCCTTACGAAAAATGTATCAACCCCCTACAAAAATGTTCATTCATTATAATCCACATAATTATTCACATTTCCTGTTGCTGCAGGATAATTTTTTCCTGCTGGGCAAACTGGCTCAAATTAAGATCCTACATCTGTATGTGAAACAATAGTTCCGGTCTATAACGTGAAACTTCTATTTAACGTGAGGTCAGAGTGTATGACTATTCTGGCAAGTAGATGGCATAGTTTAAAAGGACATTCGACTCAACCCCCAGCTAATACACTGTGAACCATCCATTTTCTTCTGCAAATGTTTGTGTTTATGATCTCAATTCTGCATTTCTTCAGTTCTTTTGTAAACTACAATCAATGAGCATGAAGCAGCGGAGTCCGTCTTCATCAGCAGCAATGCTCTTATTGATAGTGAGGGCAGTATGAGGCAGAGTGGAGGAGTGTCCTATGTGTAGACAGAGAGGGTTGTTGTCCCATATGTTAAGAGACAGGGAGAGGGCTGAGGAAGCCACAGAGACTATTGATCGTAAAGGGAGCAGCGGGCAAGTCACGGAGGTCAGGTTCAATGTGGTTTTTACCTCTCCTCTCCTCTGTTGGAGTGGCGAGATGGATCGATGCGGGTGTGCAGCCTCTCTCTGTCTATCTCTGTCTCCACCTCTCTCTCTCTCGCTCTCTCCATCTCCCTCTCTCTCTTTCACTCTGTGTGTGACTGTGAAGAAATAGCAGCAGGAGTGTTGATGATTGTATAGTAATTTCTACCTGTAGCTTCAGTAACTTTGGAACCTCTCTCTCTCTCTCCGTCTCTCGCTCCCTCCCTCTCCTCTCAGTGTGTGGTGTTTGCCATGACATCAGGCCAGATGTGGAACCACATCCGCGGTCCGCCCTACGCACACAAGAACCCCCAGAACGGCCAAGTGGTGAGTCAGTCCACATCTACATCCACTCCTAATTCTATTTCTAATTTCCTGCTTTTCTCCCTTTCGTGGTCCTCCTCCTTTCCTCCTCCATTCCACCGCTCTTTCCTCCGCTCCATGCACTTTCTCTCTTTCCTCCGCTCCATGCACTTCCTCTCTTTCCTCCGCTCCATGCACTTCCGCTCTTTTGACGTTTTTCTTGGTCTATATACACTGAGTGGACAAAACATTAAGAACACCTGCTGTTTCCATGATATAGACTGACCAGGTGAAAGCTATGATCCTTTATTGATGTCACTTGTTAAATCCACTTCAATCAGTGTAGATGAATGCGAGGAGATGGGTTAAAGAAGGATTTTGAAGCCTTGAGACAATTGAGACATGAATTGTGTGTGTGTGCCATTCAGAGGGTGAATGGGCAAGACAAAAGATTAAAGTGCCTTTGAACGGGGTATGGTTGTAGGTGCCAGGCACACCGGTTTCTGTCAAGAACTGCAACGCTGCTGGGTTTTTCACGCTCAACAGTTTCCCATGTGTAATCAAGAATGGTCCACGACCCAAAGGACATCCAGCCAACTTGACACAACTGTTGAAAGCATTGGAGTCAACATGGGCCAGCATCCCTGTGGAACGCGTTTGACACCTTGTGGAGTCAATGCCCTGACGAATTGACGAATTGAGGCTGTTCTGAGGGGAAAGGGGGGTGCAACTCAATTAGGTGCAACTCAATTAGGTGTTCTTAATGTTTTGTACACTCAGTGTTGCCTATTGGCTTATTGTTTAGACTTTTCACTCTTTCCCTCTCCTCCATCCCTCCTCTCATCCCCCTCTCCTTTATATGTCGCCACGCCGCCTTTGTGTCCCGTCTAGAAATGAAACGATGCGAAACGCTGACTTGTTTTTCAGTGAAAGACAAGACAGAGCTCCATGTGTGAATTCAAGTTGGAAACTTTCTGGGTATCAGACCTGACCATTCAATGAAACCGTAACCCTGTACAGTAATTGAATTAGCCAAGGTGTTTTTAATTAGCACCACAATAACGAAGAGGATAATAGGATTTCACACACTGTGTGGGGAAATCGTTAACGCTGTTCGACTGTAGCAAATAGTGTTGAGACTTGGGTAGAATGAGGAGACACACACACACACACACACACACGTGTCATAGGTGGAGAAATATGAATAAAGCCGTGTCTATGGCGCTTTAAGCCCCAGTCTGTGGGGTGGGGGGGGTGTAAAAGACAGAAACTCCACCTGGAGCTATACTTTTGTGTGTGTGTGTGTGTGCAGGCTTGAGTGTGTGTCTATTTCTATATGAGTGTGTGTGTGTGTGTGTGTGTGTGAGTGGCCAGCTGGGAGCAGTCACAGTGGCTTTATGTCAGTCCAGAGACACATCAGGGTTGCTGGGTCCCAGACACTCAGACAGGAGGGGGGTTGTATGTCGACTTGCCCCGTCTGGAAGATTACAAGGAGGCTCAGCTAGGAAATAAAGTTTATTGGGGAAGACAAGGCCGTGACACACACAGAAACACACAGAAACAGACAGAAACAGACAGACAGGGACAAGTAAAAACATTTTGTTCAAGATGGACTCTGATCTCACTCATCAACAGTGACTTTTTAGATCGAGTTTGATGTGTTAGTTCTAAAGCCATCTATAAGCTATATATATATATTTATATTTATTTATAGGCAGTATAATATGTTTCTCCCAACAGTCAGAAAAGCAATACAGCATTAGATGATAAAATAGATAGATGTAACATTGGAATGGAATGATACATTGAGAGATGGACAGACAGATTGATAAATAACTTTTCCTCTCCAATAGCCAGTTTTCTGAGAAAGAGAGGGAGAGAAACTGAGAGAGAGCGCTTGACGCACAGTTAGAGAGTTTCTCTTCTTGAAGAGTCGGTTTTCAGAGAGAGAGAGAGAGGAGTAATAAGAGTGAAAGTAGCATCGTGGAATGACAATTAAGAGGGAGAGAGAATTACTAATGGGCTATAAATTGATAAATGACACATTGTCTCATTTGTGGGGTGTGAACAGAGTGAGAAGATGATGGTCTGTATCAGAGAGCGACTGTGGGTGGGTTGGTTCTTCTATCCTTGTGGGGACCTAAAATCCCCCAAAGGCCCCACAAGGATAGTAAAACAAGGGAAATTCTCCCTGGTGGGGACATTTCCCACGTCCCCATGACGTCATCAAAGGCTATTTTAAGCTCAGGTGTTAGGGTTAGGGTTAGGGTAAGAGGTTAAGGTAAAATAGGATTTTGAATGGAAATCAATTTTAGGTCCCCACAAGCATAGAAGAACAAAACATGTGTGTGTTTATCAGCGTCTGGAGCAGTTTAGTTCCAACAGATTTTTCAGAGGACTACAAAGGGAAGCTATTTCACACAGATATGTTCCAACCAACCCCTAAGCATCGGTTGTTGTTACTGTGCTTATTTACTGGGAAAATATTATTGTTGTCGAAATGCAACCAAAAAACTAAAAATAGTGTCACAAAAGAACAGCGTGTTTTTCAAGAAATATTTCTTCATCATTTATGGCTGTGCATCGGAGTGTGAAATAAAAAAAACAGAGAGGAAAACATTTAGTGGAGAGGATGGAGGGAGGAGAGTAAAAAAACATTGCCTTGATTTCCAAACTAAAAGCTACATTTGCATGAAATTATCCTCTTGTCAGACTACTGGATGTCCTTTCTGCATTTTCTCTCCCACTGCTCCTCTCCTCCCTCCTTCATCTGGCCCATCCACTCTTCCCTCCCTTATCACCCTCTCCCTTCATCTGGCCCATCCACTCTTCCCTCCCTTATCACCCTCTCCCTTCATCTGGCCCATCCACTCTTCCCTCCCTTATCACCCTCTCCCTTCATCTGGCCAATCCACTCTTCCCTCCCTTATCACCCTCTCCCTTCATCTGGCCCATCCACTCTTCCCTCCCTTATCACCCTCTCCCTTCATCTGGCCAATCCACTCTTCCCTCCCTTATCACCCTCTCCCTTCATCTGGCCCATCCACTCTTCCCTCCCTTATCACCCTCTCCCGTCATCTGGCCCATCCACTCTTCCCTCCCTTATCACCCTCTCCCGTCATCTGGCCCATCCACTCTTCCCTCCCTTATCACCCTCTCCCTTCATCTGGCCCATCCACTCTTCCCTCCCTTATCACCCTCTCCCTTCATCTGGCCCATCCACTCTTCCCTCCCTTATCACCCTCTCCCTTCATCTGGCCCATCCACTCTTCCCTCCCTTATCACCCTCTCCCGTCATCTGGCCCATCCACTCTTCCCTCCCTTATCACACTCTCCCTTCATCTGGCCCATCCACTCTTCCCTCCCTTATCACCCTCTCCCTTCATCTGGCCCATCCACTCTTCCCTCCCTTATCACCCTCTCCCTTCATCTGGCCCATCCACTCTTCCCTCCCTTATCACCCTCTCCCTTCATCTGGCCCATCCACTCTTCCCTCCCTTATCACCCTCTCCCTTCATCTGGCCCATCCACTCTTCCCTCCCTTATCACCCTCTCCCTTCATCTGGCCCATCCACTCTTCCCTCCCTTATCACCCTCTCCCTTCATCTGGCCCATCCACTCTTCCCTCCCTTATCACCCTCTCCCTTCATCTGGCCCATCCACTCTTCCCTCCCTTATCACCCTCTCCCGTCATCTGGCCCATCCACTCTTCCCTCCCTTATCACCCTCTCCCTTCATCTGGCCCATCCACTCTTCCCTCCCTTATCACCCTCTCCCTTCATCTGGCCCATCCACTCTTCCCTCCCTTATCACCCTCTCCCTTCATCTGGCCCATCCACTCTTCCCTCCCTTATCACCCTCTCCCTTCATCTCTGGCTAGGCTGAAAACCCATTTGGAGAGAGAGAATGAGAGAGAACAGGGTTGTTTGGGTAATAAAAGCGACCGAGGCGGTTGGCCAGTTGGTTCACACTGTGCAGAAGCTCATGGGCGACTGGAGCTATTTGAGGACAGAGAGAGAACAGATAACCCACATAGAGACCTCTAAACGGTCTATAGACAATCCTGTCTGCTTTTCTCTGTTCCCCTCTCTCACTATCCCCCCATCTCTCTCTCGCTCTCTCTGTCTCTCTCTCACTCTCTTACCTCCCCCTCATTTTCTTGGTCTTTTTGGCTGCAGGCAGTTGGCTACCAGACAGGATAATAACATTATAAAAAATTGCCCAATCCTGGAAGAGTATATTGAAAGAATTTGTCAATTGATGAATGGGGACGAAACAGGACTTGTCCCACAGGGCGGCGCACAATTGGCCCAGCGTCGTCCGAGTTTGGCCAGGGTAGGCCGTCATTGTAAATAATAATTTGTTCTTAACTGACTTGCCTAGTTAAATTAAATTGTATCTAGGTGAAATTGTATCTGCTCAGTGCCCAAGAACTGCTGTTGAGGATCCCGGATAATGAGAGATGTTGGTGACTAAACAAAGTCCATTTGTCAGGCTATGAGCAGTTTGAGCTACTCCAGGAAGTTATGTTGCAGCATAGCTCAGTGCTGCCCCCTCTCTTTGAGTAACTCGTTGAAGGCCACCCAGGGTACTGCAGGCTGCCATTAGTATCTCAATTATCCTTATAACTTCTTCTATGTGCGATTTTATAACAATCGGTTCAAGGACATACATCTGGTGTATTAGAAGCAATTATAGGTACCATGATGCCTTCTAAAAACATTTTATTTACATGAAGATTGACCACAAAGATCACCATTTTCCATTGACTATAATGGGGGACCTGTTTTCTGCAAACAATGCGTGCAGTACCGCGGTCAGCCTTGAACTTCCGTGGCTTCAATGAGAAGGGGCAGTCGTTCTCCCCTGGGTCAAAAAGAGATCTCCAACCGCCATTCAAGAGCACCAATTTGTGGAAGTGGACTTTTGTATCCAGGAACTTAAAACTGAGGCATTAGATTGAGCCAAAATGGCCAATGCAATCCCTCAGAGTGACTAGCCTTTAGCTCCAAAATGGCGTACCCCAGTAGTTCCAGAGGGGGATGCTTGAAGTAGACATTGCCACTAA
Source organism: Coregonus lavaretus (assembly GCF_964263955.1). Lineage (NCBI taxonomy): Eukaryota > Metazoa > Chordata > Actinopteri > Salmoniformes > Salmonidae > Coregonus > Coregonus lavaretus. Next base: position 14,552 of record NW_028164019.1, read on the forward strand.
CCACAGATCTAGGATCAGATTATATTAACCCCAATCTGAACCCTAGCTATGAGGGAGATGAAACGATATCTGACCCTGTATAAGTGGTTTGGTAGAATTCAGAAAAGGATGATCAGAGCCCTAAGGACCTTCTTCTCATGACCCTTTAGAAATATGTTTTACTTCAACATTTAAGTCTAATGAACTTCCGTCTGGATGTTTGGAGTTCACCCTGACCGATCTGTGCCACTGAGACGCTAGAGCAGCTAGCTCCTCCGCCTACACATTAGCCACGCCTCACATCCCATTCCCATATCATCCCAACTCATTACTTAATTAAGTTTGGCTGCAAACAACCTCCTCCACCCTGCTTCCCAAAGACACGACTCAAGTATATATAAATCTCATATTTTTTTCATAATCCGAACAGACCGTTGTCACTTTTATTGCGTTTTAGCAAATATTTAGTTTTTATTCCATGGATGTTCGCGGGGGTGGGAGTGAGTCTATATTAAGTGAATTGAACTGTGAAGCAAAGCATTAAATAAAATAACACTTCAGACAGGGGAATTTTTTTAGTTCTATTTTGGGGCCCTGTCCAGGATGCTTAGCTCTCCGTTCCAAGGGACTGGAGCATTAAAAATGAATCTGTGTGGCAAATGAGCGCCTTAATTAAGAATGGGGAGACCTAGGAGGGATGGAGGGATGGAGGGATGGAGGGAGAGAGGGAGAAGAAAACAGAATGAGAAAACCAAACTGAAAAACAAATGCTGTTTAACTGTGAATTAATCACGCTGATAGAAAACGTTTCCTTCCGAGGGCCGGCAGTAGAAAACTAAAGACTCACGGGAGCAAGGGGTTTATTAGTTATGTTTAGGATTATAAATCTGGGGTTTATTAGTTATGTTTAGGGTTCTAAATCTGGGGTTTATTATTATATATTTTTTATATATATAAATCTGTGATTTTTGGCATCGAAGCACAACAAAGGAAAGTTGCCCTGTTTTTTTGTTTTGTTTTTTTTAAAGGTGTGCTAGTGCTAGGCTGGAGCAAAAACCCTTCACCACCCACTAGCTTCCCAGCCCAGAGTCGGAGAACCCTTTTCTACTGTCTGGCACCAATGCTTTTTGCTGAGGTCTGAAGTAGATGATCAAAATCACCACTCTATCCACAGTGGTTGCTAGGGTGGCAAGAAAATACATCTCCTTAACAACCCCTCCACCTGTCAATCATTCCCGGAACTCTCAACACAATTGGCTATCGTCTTCCCCCATTCACCTTAATGGACTTTAACCCACTGGCTCCGTGTCTGTATCTATCTACCCACCCCTCTGTGGTCGCATCACTTCCTCATCTCGCTCCCAGGCCCTTTGTCTCCGAGCTCAGAGATTGAATCAATACGGCTCCATGTGTCAGCAGTATTGCTATATTGAATTTATGTGCGGTTCTTATTGAAATATTATAATGTGGCTGTATGAATTCCAGGCCTGCTGCTCAGCATACAGGAGCACTGGCAGAATACAGCGTAACTTTTTATGGCCTGGCTAATATTGGCCCTGGGAAAATCTCAGGGTTATGTGGACAATGACTTATGAGGATATCGAGGACTCTCTGGGACTTTTACACCATGGATTGAGACGTGCAGCTCTAGTGTCCTTATTGTAATGGGTGTGTGTTTCACACAACAGACAGTTGTGTAAGGCTATATATGATGATTGTGGTAGTGGTGATGATGACGATGATGACAGTGATGATGGTTATCTGGCATTGGTAATAGTGACATTACGATGGTTTCCGATAAGAAGGTGGAAGGTTGACAGACTTTTTCCAGATACCTCAGGACAGACAAAATATGTAGGTATTTTCTCTGACAGAGACAGACAGGAATCCAAACAAAGTCCATTCATCAGGACTGTGTTAATATAGACATCATTCTCTCTCTCTCTGTGTGTGTCTCTCTCTGTGTGTCTCTCTGTGTCTCTCTCTGTGTGTCTCTCTGTGTCTCTCTCTGTCACTCTCTCTCACTCTCTCTGCCTCTCTCTCTCTTTGCATCACTCTCTCTTTGCATCTCTCTCTCTTTGCATCGCTCTCTCTTTGCATCTCTCTCTCTTTGCATCGCTCTCTCTTTGCATCTCTCTCTCTTTGCATCTCTCTCGCGCGTGCACACATACTTTTTCTCACTCACAATGGACCAGGCTCTGTGCAATATCGATCCTCTGCGCCAGGCTTCCTATTGACTCCTGAACAATGCCGCCGCTATAGACCACTTTCTGACTCTTATCTGAGGGATGCTACAGTGTCTGTCTGGAGACCAGTAAATGGGTAGACAGTGGAGAGGTGCAGGTGACATGCATTTCACTCAGTGTCCACTGCTTGTGTATTGTAACCTGTATTGTAACCTGTTAGAATACAGGGATCAGTAATGGGTGATGTGGTGGAATTGTAACCTGTTAGAATACAGGGATCAGTAATGGGTGATGTGGTGGAATTGTAACCTGTTAGAATACAGGGATCAGTATTGGGTGATGTGGTGGCATTGTAACCTGTTAGAATACAGGGATCAGTATTGGGTGATGTGGTGGCATTGTAACCTGTTAGAATACAGGGATCAGTAATGGGTGATGTGGTGGCATTGTAACCTGTTAGAATACAGGGATCAGTATTGGGTGAAGTGGTGGCATTGTAACCTGTTAGAATACAGGGATCAGTAATGGGTGCTGTGGTGGCATTGTAGCCTGATAGAATACAGGGATCAGTAATGGGTGATGTGGTGGCATTGTAACCTGTTAGAATATAGGGATCAGTAATTGGTGATGTGGTGGCATTGGTGAACTTCCTCCTCCTTCCTTCTACCTTGTATACAATTAGTATAATTAAGAATCATCTCTCTCCCTCTCCTTCTTGCCAACCAACACACGCTCTCTGTTTCTCCCTCTTCCCTACTCCGCCTCTCTTTTCTGCTTGGTTAACTTCTCATTTATCTGGCTCCTTGAGTTACGTCTTTTGACCTTTGAAGACAGAGGCCAGGGAAACATTGGGTAAAAACGATGAACAGAATCATTTGTTAAAGGTTACCATACAAAACCCCATTAGGCAACAGTCGTGGCTCTCTCAGAAGCTATTTGTTTTTAGAGCGCCGTCTGGGGGAAAATAAATAACAAGAAAATCATGTTAGACTACATGCTTTCTTTCTTAAACAGTGAGTGTGAGCTCGCTGTCATTTATCAGATTTGAATTTGTATTACTAATTCATTTGGAAGTTACGATAGGACTTCTAGTAGCATCTACGGGTGTTCTGAACGTCAGAGTGTTGAGATGGAGAACAGGACGTGTATAGATGGAAATCTACAGAGCCATTTCTTCAGTGTTCAGGGTAGATACAGTTGGAGTTGGAAGTTTACATACACTTAGGTTGGAGTCATTAAAACTCATTTTTCAACCACTCCACACATTTCTTTGTTAACAAACTATAGTTTTGGCAAGTCGGTTAGGACATCTACTTTGTGCATGACACAAGTAATTTTTCCAACAATTGTTTACAGACAGATTATTTCACTTATAATTCACTGTATCACAATTCCAGTGGGTCAGAAGTTTACATACACTAAGTTGACTGTGCCTTTAAACAGCTTGGAACATTCCAGAAAATGATGTCATGGCTTTAGAAGCTTCTGATAGGCTAATTGACATCATTTGAGTCAATTGGAGGTGTACCTGTGGATGTATTTCAAGGCCTACCTTCAAACTCAGTGCCTCTTTGCTTGACATCATGGGAAAATCAAAAGAAATCAGCCAAGACCTCAGAAAGAAAATTGTAGACCTCCACAAGTCTGGTTCATCCTTGGGAGCAATTTCCAAATGCCTGAAGGTACCACGTTCATCTGTACAAACAATAGTACGCAAGTATAAACACCAAGGGACCACGCAGCCGTCATACCGCTCAGGAAGGAGACGCGTTCTGTCTCCTAGAGATTAACATACTTTGGAGCGAAAAGTGCAAATCAATCCCAGAACAACAGCAAAGGACCTTGTGAAGATGCTGGAGGAAACAGGTATAAAAGTATCTATATCCACAGTAAAACAAGTCCTATATAAACATAACCTGAAAGGCCGCTCAGCAAGGAAGAAGCCACTGCTCCAAAACCGCCATAAAAAAGCCAGACTACGGTTTGCAACTGCACATGGGGACAAAGATCGTACTTTTTGGAGAAATGTCCTCTGGTCTGATGAAACAAAAATTGAATTGTTTGGCCATAATGACCATTGGTATGTTTGGAGAAAAAAGGGGAACGCTTGCAAGCCAAAGAGCACCATCCCAACAGTGAAGCACGGGGGTGGCAGCATCATGCTGTGGGGGTGCTTTGCTGCAGGAGGGACTGGTGTACTTCACAAAATAGATAGAATCATGAGGAAGGAAAATTATGTGGATATATTGAAGCAACATCTCAAGACATCAGTCAGGAAGTTAAAGCTTGGTCGCAAATGGGTCTTCCAAATGGACAATGACCCCAAGCATACTTCCAAAGTTGTGGCAAAATGATTTAAGGACAACAAAGTCAAGGTATTGGAGTGGCCATCACAAAGCCCTGACCTCAAGCCTATAGAACATGTGTGGGCAGATCTGAAAAACGTGTGTGCGAGCAAGGAGGCCTACAAACCTGACTCAGTTACACCAGCTCTGTCAGGAGGAATGGGCCAAAATTCACCCAACTTATTGTGGGAAGCTTGTGGAAGGCTACCCGAAAAGTTTGACCCAAGTTAAACAATTTAAAGGCAATGCTACCAAATACTAATTGAGTGTATGTAAACTTCTGACCCACTGGGAATGTGCTGAAAGAAATAAAAGCTGAAATAAATAATTCTCTCTGCTATTATTCTGACATTTCACATTCTTAAAATAAAGTGGTGATCCTAACTGACCTAAGACAGGGAATTTTTACTAGGATTAAATGTCAGGAATTGTGAAAAACAGAGTTTAAATGTATTTGGCTAAGGTGCATGTAAACTTCCGACTTCAACTGTATGCATGAGAAGGTATCCATCAATTTTGAGAAAAGGTTTCAATTTTTTACAGGTGTACCTCAGCTTGTGTCTCCCACTGTAGATTGAGCCGTCAATTTATATATCTTGTCTATAATCCTATCTCTGAATTAAAAGGTTAAACCCATCGTTTTATGGGATTATGTTAAACACAGAAAACCTGGGAGCTATTATACATTCCATTCAAAGTTTCTAGACCTTGTCAAGACTACGTGAGAGTTGATCTATGTAAATACACTGAGTGCAAAACATTAGGGATGTCTTTCCATGAACATGGACTCCCAGGTGAATCCATGTGAAGCTAGGATCCCTTATTGATGTCACTTGTTAAATGCACTTCAATCAGTGTAGATCAGTGGTCACCAACCTTTTTTGAGTCGAGATCACTTTCTGAGTCAAACTGCAAGCCAAGATCTACCGTTCAGATTTTGTTTTTTTACATGACTTAAAAAACATCAGCCTATGTATGCAACATTAACCCATTAAAAACAGTACTGTAGTAATGAGGTTTGTGCAGTAGGCTATAGGCCCAATTCATTATCACTGCATATTGGCTTTGCTTGAATTGCCCTGCCAATGTTGTTCTTCTCAGACCATTTTTACATTATATTTCAACATTACTATATGATCACACTGGTAATAGATCTGCTGTTGTATTACTTGTGAGGCACAGCTGAGTGAGCATACATGTAAATAATGTGCTTTTTATTGTACTGGTCTGATGGTGCCTGCATCTGATGGCCAGTCTCAGTGGAGGGAGAGAGCAGCAGACTGAGGGTCCACCTCTCAACATCCCTCCGCTCTCCCTTTCCTCCACTGACACTGACCAAGAAGAGACACTGTCTTCCAGCTGATGGCGATACTCGAGTCGCACCGCATTATTTCTGCCTCATGCACAAATTCAGGTTGTTACTCCTATGACCAGAGAAAGTGACATTTTCCTCGATATGAAAAAAGACCCATGTCGTTAATAATAACAACTCAAGCCTATCGATGACTCTTTCCTACTCATTCATTACTGCTGCAGTGCTGGTTGTACCGCGAGTGGCAGTAGCGAGAAAGCACATTTTATGGCATATAAAAGTGTTGAATAGAAAGTTTTGAGTAAAAACTGAAACATGAACTCACTCATAAAAACAGCAGCTCTTTGCTGTATTCGTTGAGTCTCTAGTCAGGGTTTTACAAGTTTAGAAATCTCACAGTATCAACTTTGCTGTAGATTGATTCTATGCCTGCTACGTTACTGCAGACATGGTAATCCTAGCCTTCCGATTGGCCAGTGGTAGGCCTATAGCGTACTTGATTTGCGCCCCCCGGGAAGGCAGAGTTTGTAACTTAAAAACGTATATAACGGTTATAAATGGAGCGAGTCGAATAAAACAAATAGGAATGCAAGGTGTTGTTTTTTTTTACAGAAATGTTTGGCGATAGACTTGGAATGCCTTGGAGATTGACCAGTCAATCGCGATTGACCAATTGGTGACCACTCATGTAGATGAAAGGGAGGATACAGGTTAAAGATGGATTTTTAAGCCTTGAGACAATTGAGACATGGATTGTGTATGTGTGCCATTCAGAGGGTGAATGGGCAAGACAAAATATTTAAGTGCCTTTGACGGGGTATGGTAGGCAAGGCGCACTGGTTTGTGTCAAGAACGGCAACGCTGCTGGGTTTATTCACACTCAACAGTTTCCCGTGTGTATCAAGAATGGTCCACCACCCAAAGGACATCCAGATTACTTGACACAACTGTGGGAAGCATTGGAGTCAACATGGGCCAGCGTCCCTGTGGAACGCTTTCGACACCTTCTGGAGTCCATGCCCCAACGAATTGAGGCGGTTCTGAGGGCAAAAGGGGGTGCAACTCAATATTTGTTTCCTAATATTTTGTACGCCGTGTATATGTTTTGTGTCTTTTAGTTATTGATCTATTTGGGAACCTATTTTACATGTCATTGAACGGTTTGTAGACCTTGTAGCTATGAAGCTAATGTAAGCTTACACTCTATGTAAACATGTGTGTGTATATAGTTATGGAGTGTGTGTTCTAAGTTGTTCTTGCATTCATCTTAAAGCCGGCAGCAGCCAATGAGGCGTGGCTCTTTAATCCCAGACGGAGAGGAATATTCCCTCTAATGAATTGAGGGAACAAAACCTAATCCATCAGATTAATTGGATGTGTCCACACGGCGTATTGTAGAGTTTTTCATCCCACCGTCTCACACTCAAGCTCACACGATCTGCAATTCTGATTTATGTTGCAAGACCATACTAGCATTCAGCCTGTGTTTCTGGGACTAAGAGAGAGGAGTTAGGACTCGGGAGCGACGGGCGTGCTGTTCTGATTCCGTTGTTTTCCTTGTTTGAGAATGAAATTAACCAGGGCCATCCAGGTGGGAAAATGGGATAACTAATTTTTATTGTGTGTGCCGATCGAGTGAGAAGGCAATGTTATTAGTTTGCTTATCACCGAGATGCGTTTTCTCTGATGAGAAATCATCAACAATTTATGTTGACAAATTCTCTCCAATAGTGTCTCCAGTTGGAACAGCCAAAGTAATTTTGAAAGTGCACTGAGCAGAATTTAGTAAAATAACCGTAGAAAGAATCATGTATTGTTGTTTAGTTAGGGTGGAAATATATTCCCTATGGGAATGAGGTGTACACACACACACACACACACACACACACACACACACACACACACACACACACACACACACACACAAACACAGTGTCTCTAGTCACTGGCAAAGTGATGGAGGCAGGTAGATCTGAGGCCCCAAGGCATACACACACACACTCATAACACACCTGCATACACTTCCATCTGCGTATTATGACTCCTATAGCCATTTCCTGTTGCTCAAGGGGTGTTTGGGGGTCAAAAGGTCATAATAATTCAAGATTCCCTCCCTTACCATCCCAT
>NW_028164019.1:25000-57862 GCF_964263955.1 Coregonus lavaretus
CCTCTCCTCCTCCTCTCCTCCTCCTCCTCTCCTCCTCCTTTCCTCTCCTCCTCTCCTCTGTTGTTTTCCTCTGCTCAGTTCCCTAATGCGCTCCTTTGTTATTTCCTGTCAGACTAAAGGAAACAAAGTTATGTTCTGTAGAGGTTATTTATTCTCCTCTCTTGTTTTCCTTAAACTGTGTCTTTAGTGAAGAATCCTTTATTCCCATCTCCAACTCTATTCCTCCTCTATTCCACCTCTATTCCTCCTCTAATATTTGGATAATGTTCTATTTTAATATTTTCTGCTGGACATGTACAGTAGCTTTGTAATGGCGGGGGCTGTTCACAAAGGGCACCCTATTCCCTAGATAGTGCACTACTTTTGACCAGACTATATAGGGAATAGGACGCCATTTGGGGCACATCCCTGGTCACTGTGGGGGGCACTGCACTAGCTCTGGGTTGCCAGGTTGGTGATATAGAAAGGACGTGATAGACTACATAGAACCCTAGAGGCTTTCCTAAGCGCCTCTGGCAACGCACAGGATGATATTCCACACGATTTACGCGTATTGTTTTTGACCTGTCATGAAGTACATGTGCTCTTCTTGGCGTGTCACATGTAGCCAGTGTACGTGTTTCCGTGTTCTGAACATGATAGTTCTGTGAGAGCTGAATGACAACAACTTGAAAATGATTATTTCATTCCGTGAAGCTAGGTGCTGTAAATAGTTACAGGGTTTATCCACTGAGGTAACTGGGGGGTATATGCAGAGTATAAGTATTTCAGCGTTGTGCTTGCGTCCTAGCAACCGGAATGATGACAGCCGGTGTTGTATTTTCGGACGAACTTGGCAGCCACACTTCACTTGACGACACTGGCATGAAGTCTTGGACTACACACACACACACACACACACAACAGAGAGGAATCTGTCTCTCCCCTCTTCATCGTCATGTTCATCACCATCATCATCATCATCATCATGCATTATGCACTCCACTTTGAGATAGTTTTTCTGTGAAAAGCGTGTTATATTCAGTGTTTTATTATCATTATTATTATTATTATTATTATTATCATAGTGTAGCGATCCTGTGGTAGCTAGAAGATACTGGAGTCCCTCAGGAGGGCCATCACGACCGACCGCCAGCCCACACGATGCTGAAACCCATACGCGTTACATAGCCTAGCAGAGATACAGGGAATGGTTGACACACTCACACACGTACTCCGACAATAGCGCACACACCCACGGAAGTGCATGCTCTCACACACACACACACACACACACACACACACACACACACACACACACACACACACACACACACACACACACAGGGACCAAATGAGGACATAATGACATTGACACCAGTATCTGTATTTATGGCTATTAAATGCCCATGTTATCAACCATGGAAATGGTTTCTATGTTATCAACATCACCTTTGACCTAATGTACTAGAAGGGAAACAGTGCTCTCGAGTGGCGCAGTGGTCTAAGGCACTGCATCTCAGTGCTTGAGGCGTCACTACAGACCCCCTGGTTCGATTCCAGGCTGTATCACAACCGGCCGTGATTGGGAGTCCAATAGGGCGGCGCACATTTGGCCCAGCGTCGTCCGGGTTTGGTCGGTGTAGGCCATCATTGTAAATAAGAATTTGTTCTAAACTGACTTGCCTAGTTAAATAAAGGTTAAAAATAAAAATAAAAAATTGGGTGCAAAAAAACTTGACCAACATTTCCAGGTTTTCCAGAAATACAGGTTGAAGGATTCGGGAATTCTGATTCAGGGAACCTTTTTGTTCCCGGGATTTCTGGAGAACCTTGGAGAACGTTACCATAATTTGGGGGAAGTTACCATAATTTTGCAACCCTAAAAGTAAAGCAAGCATGTTACAAGGTATAGTATGAAAAGACAGTGTCTTTATGGAAAGTTGCCGTATCTGGCTGGGAAGGACACAATCATCATTCTATTGTGTGCCCATCTTTCCTACCAGTACATAGAAGAAATCCACACAAGAAAATCCACACGACAAATTCCCATCAACCATTGATAGTTTAGTTTATTTCGATCCCCATCAGCTGTTGAATAAGCCTCAGCTATTCTTCCTGGGGCTCACGATAGGCAAGACATTTCTCTGCTATTGGGTTCTCTCGTAGAACCAGAATAGATTCTGTTCAACGGTGTGCAATTCAATTATTTACAGCCACTGTGGTTGGTAAACACACACACACCCACCTGTGGCATCTTGTCGAGGTAGGGAGATGGTATGTACAGAGAAATGGGATGCCTTTTTTTCCTCTCCATGCCATGTAGCCGGTGGACCTCAGTTTGACCGGTCTGTCTCTTAATCACACACACACACACACACACACACCGTGGACAAGGATAGGAAATAGATGTTTTCTTATCAGTGGAGACACAGGCTCCTTGTGTGAGGAAACTTTCCTGATAACTCAGGGGAAGACAACTTCCCTACACTGCACATTCTCTCCTCCTATTGGCTACGGTTAGTTAGTAAAGCGTTGTGATTGGCCACGGTTAGTAATGCGTTGTGCCTTGACCTTGTGACAACAGGTAGGCCAGACTTCTCTTTCATGGAGTTGTGAAAAGGAATGGGGCCATGATTGTTTTCCTGGAGTGAGTCGTGTGTGTGTGTGTGTGTGTGTGTGTGTGTGTGTGTGTGAGAGTGAGTGCGTGAAAGATGGGGCGTGAAAGATGGGGACTAGGCATTGCTTATCTTAAAGCCACACAGCCAGCGAGTGTTTACCACTGTTGTGACACAAATGTGAAATATGTGGCCATTGTGGAGGATTTTCTACCCATTTCATTTGTAACTTTTTAATCTTGGCCTTTTCCCCCTCTCTCTCATTCATGGTCTATAGCTCACGTGCTGTACGCCTCTCCAATTCCATCTCTCTCCCTACCTGTTTTTTCATAATAAGGGAATTTTTACCAATTGTGACTAACATTGTAACTTCTCTCTCTACCTCTACCTCCCTCTCTCTCTCTCTCTCTACCTCTCTACCTCTCTATCTCTACCTCTCTCTCTCTACCCCTCTCTCTCTCTCTCTCTCTCTCTACCCCCCTCTCTCTCTCTCTCTCTCTCTCTCTATCTCTACCTCTCTTTCTCTCTCTCTTTCCCTCTCTTTCTCTCTCTCTACCTCTTTCCCTCTTTCTCTTTCTCTCGCTACCTCTCTTTCCCTCTCTCTCTACCTCTGTCTCTCTACCTCTCCCTTTCTCTCCCGTTCTCTCTCTCCCCCCGCTCTCTCTGTTTCAGAGTTATATCCATGGGAGCAGCCAGGCCCAGTTTGTAGCTGAGTCCCACATCATCCTGCTGCTCAGTATCCTTAACACTAATGCCTCATGGGAGAACTGAGGAGTAACCAATGGGAAGCCTGTATTCACTACTTCCTCTATATGATACAGGGGATTCATGTCTGTATTCAAAACCTACTCTATATGATACAGAGAATTAACCAATGGGAAGCTTGTATTCACTACTTCCTCTATATGATACAGGGGATTCATGTCTGTATTCAATACCTACTCTATATGATACAGAGGATTAACCAATGGGAAGCCTGTATTCACTACTTCCTCTATGATACAGGGGATCCATGTCTGTATTCAATACCTACTCTATATGGTACAGATGATTAACCAATGGGAAGCCTGTATTCACTACTTCCCCTAAGATACGGTGGAGTAGCTAATGGGAAGCCTGTGTTCACTACTTCCTCTATATGATACGGAGTAACCAATGGGAAGCCTGTATTCACTACCTAGTCAAATCAAATCACATTTTATTTGTCACATGCGCTGAATACAACAGGTCTAGACCTTACCGTGAAATGCTTACTTACAAGCCCTTAACCAACAATGCAGTTCAAGAAATAGAGTTAAGAAAATATTTACTAAATAAACTAAAGTAAAAACGTTTTCTTTTTTTAAAGTCACACAAGAAAATTACATAACAATAACAAGGCTATATACAGGGGGTACCGGTACCGAGTCAGTGTGTGGAGGTACAGGTTAGTCGAGGTAATTTGTAAAGTGATTATGCATAGATAATAAACAGCGAGTAGCAGCAGGGGGGGGTGTCAATGTAAATAGTCCAGGTGGCCATTTGATTAATTGTTCGGGGGTAGAAGCTGGGGGTCGAAGCTGTTAAGGAGCATTTTGGTCCTAGACTTGGCGCTCCGGTACTGCTTGCCGTGCGGTAGCAGAGAGAACAGTCTATGACTTGGGTGACTGGAGTCTTTGACAATTTTTGGGGCCTTCCTCTGACACCGCCTAGTATAGAGGTCCTGGATGGCAGGAAGCTTGGCCCCAGTGATGTACTGGGCCGTACGCATTACCCTCTGTAGCGCCTTACGGTCAGATGCCGAGCAGTTGCCATAACAGGCAGTGATGCAACCAGTCAGGATGCTCTCGATGGTGCAGCTGTATAAGTTTTTGAGGATCTGGGGACCCATGCCAAATCTTTTCAGTCTCCTGTGGGGAAAAAACGTGTTGTCGTGCCCTCTTCACGACTGTCTTGGTGTGTTTGGACCATGATAGTTTGTTGGATGTGGACACCAAGGAACTTGAAACTCTCGACCCGCTCCACTTCAGCCCGTCGATGTTAATGGGAGCCTGTTCGGCCCTCCTTTTCCTGTTGTCCACGATCAGCTCCTTTGTCTTGCTCACATTGAGCAAGATTCACATCTAGTGCCAGATTCAGGAAGCATTTGCACCTAAACACCAACAGGAAAGCAGATCCTGAAGCTTCATGATATCACACATTTTTCTACACTATTTACTCTGTATTAACAGTTCACCGTAATAGAGTATTACTTCACATAAACCTCGAGCAATATTTCCTCTGCATAGAAACATTTGTGAACTTTACACCTTTTTTGCAAGTGCTTAGTAAATCTAGTGTCATTCTAGTCCATAGTGTATCACCATAGAGACCTACACTGTCGTTCTAGTCCACAGTGTATCGCTGTAGAGACCTACAGTGTCATTCTAGTCCATAGAGTATCGCTGTAGAGACCTACAGTGTCATTCTAGTCCATAGAGTATCGCTGTAGAGACCTACAGTGTCATTCTGGTCCATAGAGTATCGCCGTAGAGACCTGCAGCGTCATTTCCTACCATCTGCACGAGGCAGCGTACATTTTCAATTCAAGCCTTTTCTACTATCCAATCTTCCATTGTTCACTTCCACACAATCCCCTCTTTTGTTGCTTTTGCTGGGGTATTTGTTATTTTCCCATGCACCTGTGGACATTTTTGTTCGAATGCGAGGGGGGGGGGGGGGGGGGGGGATTGGGAGATATGTGGGATATAGACACCAGTGAAAACACCAAGGTACACATATGTCAGGCGGCATCTGGAAAGGGCCCATACAAACACACTGATATGATGCACAGCTGTACACAGAACACAGTTCCACCCACACGCTCTACCCTTTCTCTCTGGTTCACATTCAAACACATCTGCATCTGTAGCTCTCACACACAATCAATGGAACACATGCTAAAAGGCTTGAGAGCAGCAGCCTTGAGAATGAGGCCTGAGACACACTCACACACACACACACACACACACACACACACACACACACAGCTGGCAGTTGTCTTCTTCTTTTCATTAATACTATCTCCAGTCTCCTCCAGTTTTAATTCCACTTTAATTAGAATGGTTTGTGTGCTCCGTGTTGGCTCTGTCCAACCCCCACACCCACCCATCCACCCACGCTCACACACACACTGAGCCTGGAGGACGATTTGGCTGCTTGGGGAGATGAGAAGCCGATGCCCGGCAAGCAGCGGACTGTGTGCATGTGCGCAGGTGTGTGTGTGTGTGTGTGTGTGTCTCAGGTCTGATTCTCAAGGACCCGTTGGCACATATGCTGCTCTCAAGCCTCTTGTTCCATTTAATGCGGCTGCATCTAAGGCGGCCTAATTTAGCCTTCCAAAAAGATCAAAATGATTTCCATATGCATGAGAGCCTGTGTACAAGGAAATGGCTAGACTTGCTTTAGGTATGAATGTAATAAACGACTGAAATTGTTTTGATAATATTTTATTTATTTTATAATAATCTGTATGACTGGCCATATATTGGTCATATATCAGACATTTCTATCCAAAGTGACTTACAGTTGACAGTGACAGATATGTTCAGTATATGGTATGTGGCCCATGCGGGAATCAAACCCACGACCCTGGTGTTACAGCACTACACTCTAACCCACTGAGCTATTGGAACTTCCTAAATAGTCGTCAAGATGAGTGCAATCAGTGATCCGAACCTCAACCACCTTATGGTTACAGAGTCTTTATGACTGAGTGGAGGGTCCACCCAACTCCCCTGTCCACAGCTAACATCATAGTCCATCATCATCTCTTCTCCTTCTGTTCTTCATTCATCTCCTATCCATTCTTAGCAATGTCTATAGGTCTTGCGTGCATACACAAAAAAATATGTATGCACGCATGACTGTAAGTCGCTTTGGATAAAAGCGTCTGCTAAATGGCATATTATATTATTATTATTATTATACAGGAGTTGATTAACCACTTATCCCACACAAATCGCTATGTTCACAGTCCGAGTTAACGGCTCACTGCTCACACTGAATGAAAACACACTGCAACTAAATTGACTTTTGACTTTTGTCTTGAACATTGAAAGATTGGCATTGTCTGCTTCCCTGCACCTGGGTTATACACAGTACACACACACACACAGTATTACAAACATGCACTTACAGTACACGCACTGTGGTTAGTCCGTTTCCTTGACAACTGCCCACAGATGCCGCCATCACCATGGGGATGGTCCTGCTCAACGAGGCGGCGACGTCCAAAGGAGATGTGGGCAAGAGGAGAAGTGAGTGATTCCTTCTTATTTGTTAGTGTATCACGGACTGTATTACGGACTGTATTACGGATTGTATCACGGACTGTATTACGGGGCCATTCAGCTGCCGGGGCCCCCAGGGGCCCAAGTACTGAGCTGCTGCTTTCCTTCTCTACCTGCTAGTCAACTGGTGAACTATTAGATGGTTGGTCAGTGGTGTCCCAGGTCCCTGATTAGAAGGAGAGAATGCCCAGAAGTGTTTCTTCCTTGGCCCCAGGACTGCAGTTGAATTATAGTCTCTGTAGTATGGAGCGTGTGATTGTTGTGGTTAGTATGGGGGGGACTTTGTATGGAAATGAGATGATCTCATGTTCCACTGTCAGAGTGATTGGGTCACCTGTGTTTGTGTGTGTGTGTGTGTGTGTGTGTGTGTGTGTGTGTGTGTATGTGTGTGTGTGTGTGTGTGTGTGTGTGTGTGTGTGTGTGTGTGTGTGTGTGTGTGTGTGTGTGTGTGCGCGTGTGTGTGCGCATGTGTGTGTTTGTCGGGAAACTCAATCACACACAACATGAAACTAGTATCCTGTTGATAATTGTTACGCTGAAAATACTGATGAGAACTTCCTGGTCTTTGACATCAGACACCCAATCACTCCTCAACTCTACTGTTATAGCAGCTGAGTGTTGAGTGTTCAGACACAACTTCACCACTGTGCATGACCCAGATAAGTAAGCCTAAAAAAAATGGTGGTTAAAAGGGTGTGTTATCCCCCTTAACAATGTAAAGTAAATGCAAATGACTGTTTTTTAAAATCATTACCATCATAAGCATTCCTTTTAGCATCAACCGCTAACAAGCCTTTGAAATGCTAATTAGCGCGCTAGGATCATGCTCCTATTACGGGGCTTAGGCCAGTGGTGGAATCAGGGGTTGGCTGAACTTTGATCTCGCGTGCTAATCCTGAAAAGCACAGCCCAAACCAAGCTGCATAGCTAATGACGGGAATTATAATCAGGGCTTGAATTAGCTCTCATGAAGAAACAAACAGGCAGCAAAATGAAACAGTAGGATGAGCCGTTTCCCTGTTGAGGGATCAGATTTACTTAAGCGTGAGTACACGTTGAAACAGTAGGATGAGCCGTTTCCCTGGTGAGGGATCAGATTTTTCTTAAGCGTGAGTACACGTTGAAACAAATCAATTAAAAGGACTGATAAGATAATAGCTTTAAATGTTCTCTGTAATGAGTGAAATCTTTAAAAACACTTAACAATATCAACTGAGGGAATGATGCAGGGCTTTATCAAATTTCCATCAGGGGGAAATCACTGACCTTTATAGCACAGAAGCACAAATAACCGGATGTTGTATTAATATGCAAGCCACACACACACCCTTCCACCATCAATCACCTGACACACAGACTGTCACTAACTACTGTTCAGTGACATAGTCAAACAGACTGTTACTAACTACTGTTCAGTCACATAGTCACACAGACTGTCACTAACTACTGTTCAATCACATGGTCACACAGACTGTCACTAACTACTGTTCAGTCACATGGTCACACAGACTGTCACTAACTATTGTTCAGTCACATAGTCAACCAGCCTGTCACACAGACTGTCACTAACTACTGTTCAGTCACATGGTCACACAGACTGTCACTAACTACTGTTCAGTCACATAGTCAAACAGACTGTCACTAACTACTGTTCAGTCACATAGTCACACAGACTGTCACTAACTACTGTTCAGTCACATAGTCAAACAGACTGTTACTAACTACTGTTCAGTCACATAGTCAAACAGACTGTCACTAACTACTGTTCAGTCACGTAGTCACACAGACTGTCACTAACTACTGTTCAGTCACATGGTCACACAGACTGTCACTAACTACTGTTCAGTCACGTAGTCACACAGACTGTCACTAACTACTGTTCAGTCACATGGTCACACAGACTGTCACTAACTACTGTTCAGTCACATGGTCACACAGACTGTCACTAACTACTGTTCAGTCACATGGTCACACAGACTGTCACTAACTACTGTTCAGTCACATGGTCACACAGACTGTCACTAACTACTGTTCAGTCACATGGTCACACAGACTGACACACAGACTGTCACTAACTACTGTTCACACATCTCCCTGTCAATAACACCCAGTCACACATTATGCCAACAGGTCCATGAGAATGAGCAATAACACACTGAATGAGTCAGCCACAAAATATCCTGGGGCCACCACTCCCTGTCTCACCACTTATCCCACTGTCGCTCCTCTGTCTCTGTCTCTCCTCTCTCTGTCTCTCCTCTCTCCTCTCTCTGTCTCTCTCTCTCTCCTCTCTCTGTCTCTCCTCTCTCTCTCTCTCCCTCTCTCTCTCTCTCTCTCTCTCTCTCTGTCTCTCTCTCTCTGTCTCTCTCTCTGTCTCTCTGTCTGTCTCTCCTCTCTCTCTCTCTGTCTCTCCTCTCTCTCTCTCTCTCTCTCTCTCTCTGTCTCTCTGTCTGTCTCTCCTCTCTCTCTCTCTGTCTCTCCTCTCTCTGTCTCTCTCTCTCCTCTCTGTCTCTCCTCTCTCTCTCTCTCTCTCTCTCTCTCCCTTTCTCTCTCTCTCTCTCTCTCTCTGTCTCTCTCCACTCTCTCTCTGTGTCTCTCCTCTCTCTGTCTGTCTCTCTGTCTCTCCTCTCTCTCTCCTCTCCTCTCTCTCTTGCAGTCTCTCCTCTCCTCGCTCTCTCTCTCTCTCTGTCTCTCTGTGTCTCTCCGTCCTCTCTCGTTCAATTCTATCACCTCAGTCAATGCATACTTCAAAGGAGTGAGATTCAACTTTCCTATTTAGAAACCACCACAGTGTGAACATGATGAAGACCAGATGGTTGTTCTTCAATGCCATAAGTCATTTATCTCTGCTATTAACAGTACGGTAGAGCTAAATATCAGGACATTCCAGAAATGCTGTACTGCTTGGAGAAATATGTAAACGGGTGTACAGGGCAACAACATGGTGAACAATACAAAACACATTCATCAGAACACTGTACTGTTGCCAATGGCAGAATATGTGATTTGTGTGTGCGTGTCTGAGCATGTTCCCATCTGTGTGTGTGTGTGTGTGTGTGTGTGTGTGTGTGTCAGAATATGATTTCCTAGCCACTGCTTCAACAGAAGGCTCAGAGCTTCAGTGAAGTGTCAGTGTGTATGGGATCACATGTATCAAGAACAGAAGGGACATCCCCCATAGGAACAGAAACACACATTTGTCAATGCCCCACAGCATCTAGTCCTTGATCTCAAACACACACACACACACACACACTGTATGCAAACATCAGTCATCTCACACATTAGGCATACACACATGCATACTCAAACACTTCTCCTCCCCCTCCTCTCTCCTCCTGCTCCTCTCTCCTCCTCCTCTCCTCCTCCTCCCTCCTCCTCCTCTCTCCCCCTCCTCCTCCCTCCTCCTCCTCTCTCCTCCCCCTCCTCTCTCCTCCTGCTCCTCTCTCCTCCTCCTCTCCTCCTCCTCCCTCCTCCTCCTCTCTCCCCCTCCTCCTCTCTCCTTCTCCCTCCTCCTCCTCTCTCCTCTCTCCTCCTCCCTCCTCCTCTCTCCTCCTCCTCTCTCCCCCTCCTCCTCCTCCTCCCTCCTCCTCCTCTCTCCCCCTCCTCCTCTCTCCTTCTCCCTCCTCCTCCTCTCTCCTCTCTCCTCCTCCCTCCTCCTCCTCTCTCCTCCTCCTCTCTCCCCCTCCTCCTCCTCCTCTCTCCTCCTCCTCTGTCTGTGTGTGTGTAGGGGGTCTTGTCCTCACAGCAGGAGGAGGTACAGTACAGAGGTACCAAGGCACATTACCCCGACTCATCTTTTATGACGGAGTCGTACCCCCCCCCACACACACACACACACACAACACCCCCTCCCCCCCAAACACACACACACACAACACCCCCCCCCCACCACCACACACACACACACACAACACCCCTCCCCCCCAAACACACACACACACACAACACCCCTCCCCCCCAAACACACACACATACACACAACACCCCCCCCCCCCCCCCCCCCCCAACACATACACACAGCACCCCTCCCCCCTCCCTCCTTCCCCTTCCAATCCACTAGGCTCACTGAGGTAGTTCCAGTGGAACCCACACGCTGCATGCATAATGACATGACATTATCATTTGTATAAGCATGATGAATATTTGCATAAGTCTGGCAGATGTGGAGAGGCCGGTACTCAGTCCACTGTTCATTTAATTAACACCAGAGAGATGAACCCTGACCCCCACGGTGTGTGTGTGGTGTGCGTGTGTGTGTGTGCGTGGCACAGAAGGCCAACCTCGTGTGTGTTCTGGAGCGAAATGTAAACATGATTAATACAGACCTCCAGAGGCCCACTGGGGTAGTTCTACTGAGAACAGACAAACACACACACACACATGCACTCACACGCAAGCACGCACACATACAAGCATTCACACACACATTGTTGTACAACAGCAGTTGTCCTTGAGATAGCGGTAATTAAAATGCTAAACAACGTCTTTGCAACATGTCCAATGGCAGTCATTCATACGTATGAAACGTGCCGATCAACGCACAGCACATGAAGAAATCAAGTGATGCCTCTCCTACAACAACACCCTTTTTAAGTTCATCTCTCGGCTAGAATTGCCGGCTGTTAAATCAGCAGAAACACCCATCATCCACATTGCATTAGACTCACACAGCATGTCCCAAATGGCACCCTATTCCCTACTGTTGGGCCTCGGTCAAAAGTAGTGCACTAAATAGGGCGCCATTTGGGACGCTGTCGTAGTGACTAATTTTAATAGAAACCCGTTATTTAAAAAAAATTAAATGATACAATTATAAAAACCACAGGCTGGTAAACGTCAGAATATAAGCCTTAGTGATGATTACGAAGAGCTTACATTTCACTGCTCACATGACAATTTGACATAGGCATTAGTTCCCCTCAGGCCTGGCTTCAGCCCATAGCTAAGTAGAGGCCTATTGAAGGATCTCAGTGGGAAGATATAATATCCATTCAATAGGCCCTTCACACACCCTTTACAATTACCACTGTTAGGTCTTCTAGCTAATTATACTACCAGACAACATACAGTAGCGGTAAATATGGAACACTGGGAGGGAGAGGTGATTTTAACAGTCCCAAAAGAACTATACATTGCCTTGTTAGCATACTAAAGGGGTGAGCTTGTGAGTGGTAGTGTGTGTGTGTGTGTGTGTGTGTGTGTGTGTGTGTGTGTGTGTGTGTGTGTGTGTACGCTCACGTGTGTGTGAGAAAGAGAAGAGAAGAGGTTACTATTATGGCTTATGAATTGTGTTGTCTCCACACAGTGTTGATGTGACGGCTGGTTAAAGTGGAGGGCTGTTATGAAGAAGGAGAGCTTGTTTAGTGCTCTTAGGTGGAGCATTAACACTGGAGAATGTGTGTGTGTACAACTCATTTCAGAGAATAAACCATTTGCTTTTCGTTTGTAACCGTCAGGATTTAGTGATCCAGTGCGGTGGTTTTCCTCAGTAATGGTTTAGGCGTCTGCTTTCAAGTGGAACGTGTGTGTGTTTTCTAATGTTGTGGTGTGTTTCAGTTATCTGCCTGGTGGGACTAGGCTTGGTGGTGTTCTTCTTCAGCTTCCTGCTGTCTGTCTTCAGGTCCAAGTACCACGGCTACCCCTACAGGTAACACACACACGTACCTGGACTTCGCCATTTTACCAACGTTATCCACAGAATTAGCGCCAGGAGTTTTCCTGGCCACGTGACTTAACCAGGAAAACACCTGGGCCCAGAGTTTTTCAGTTGACGTCGTCTGGATAAACTCCTGGCCCTACTCATAGTGAATATATAGAGTACATCTCTAAGTTGAATGCACCGATTAGAGCGTCTGCTAAATGACTTAAATGTTTTTAAAATGTTACGGTACTTAACTTCAGGTCTCAAGGTGTTCTACACTGAATCAGGACTAAGCCACACCATCCACCCTCTAACATGGAACACACCCAGACACTTTTCTCCCAGAACATTGTGTTGCGTTTTTTCCTAACCGAGCGAACTCAAACTGCACTTAGAAGTCAACTTTAACCACTTTTGAACTTCGTCAGATGAGCCGTCAGATGAGCTGTCAGATGAGCTGTCAGATGAGCTGTCAGATGAGCTGTCAGATGAGCGTCAGATGAGCTGTCAGATGAGCTGTCAGATGGGCCGTCAGATGGGCTGTCAGATGGGCTGTCAGATGGGCTGTCAGATGAGCTGTCAGATGGGCTGTCAGATGGGCCGTCAGATGAGCCGTCAGATGGGCTGTCAGATGGGCCGTCAGATGGGCTGTCAGATGGGCTGTCAGATGGGCCATCAGATGGGCTGTCAGATGGGCTGTCAGATGGGCTGTCAGATGGGCTGTCAGATGGGCCGTCAGATGGGCTGTCAGATGGGCTGTCAGATGGGCTGTCAGATGGGCCGTCAGATGAGCCGTCAGATGGGCTGTCAGATGGGCTGTCAGATGAGCTGTCAGATGGGCCGTCAGATGGGCTGTCAGATGGGCTGTCAGATGGGCCATCAGATGGGCCGTTAGATGGTCAGATGGGCCGTCAGATGAGCCGTCAGATGTAAAATCCTCCTTCACTTGGGGTTATGTTTTGGTTCACAATGTCACACTAACGGGCGAGCACTCTGTAATCACACACTCTCTCTCTCTCTTTCAGCTTTCTTATAAAGTGAGTCCGAGGCGGCATCTTCAGAGTGAAGGGTGAAGAGGCTACTTGATGCTGCTAGTTGAGCGGCTGCAGACACGGGGACAGGGTGGGGGGGGGGGTTCATTTCAACTGTTGTATTCAATCTACTTAATAAATGATAATGTGACACACTGAGAAAAGAGACACTCCTACCTCTCTGATTAGTACAGTTCTATCACACACAGCTGTTCTGAAGGAGGTGAGCTCTAGAGGTCTGTCTGAATGGGTTTCATTTGACAGTGTCTGACCAAATGATGGAGAGACAGAAGAGAAAGAAAGAGAGACGTGCTGAGGAGAAGAGGACAGGGAGAGAAAGAAGAATGTAGAGAGACAGACAGAAATGTGTGTGTGTGTGTGTGTGTGTGTGTGTGTGTGTGTGTGTGTGTGTGTGTGTGTGTGTGTGTGTGTGTGTGTGTGTGTGTGTGTGTGTGTGTGTGTGTGTGTGTGAATCAGCTGCAGCCGATGACCGAAGAAGGAACGTAAGTAAACGTCATGATGGGGGGAGTGATGTAGAAGATGTGTGTGTTTCTGTCTCATCTACTGCACTAGACAGAAGACCTGTGGAGGTTGCTGAGGGGAGGACGGCTCATAGTAATGGCTGGAGTGGAGTCAATGGAACGGTATCAACCACATGGAAAACCACGTGTTTGATGTGTTAGATGCCATTGTCGTGTCGCGTCGGCTGTTGGTGGTTATTGCTGTCAAACAAAGAGTCCGCTTAGGCTGCACCTTGATTAGAAGTTTTTATTCGTATCACAAGTTTACAGCATAAGTTTACAGACCCGCGGTGTCTGGAGAAGCACCGTTCCAAAATAATCTGAATGCTTCTGCCCCCCTCTTCGTCTAGCTCATACTTATAAACAAAGCAGAATATGGGTGGCTCCCTCTTTCGTCCAATCACCTATCCCCCCTGGGGCGTCACCCTACAACTGCTACATTTGAACTAAGATAAACATATTTTCTTTGTCCCTCTAGACTAGTCATAATCTTCATACACAACACCATTCCATTGACTCCATTCCAGCCATTATTATGAGTCGTCCTCCCCTCAGCAGCCTCCACTGCTGCAGCATCACTAGTAGTTATAGAGGTGGCGGTGTTACACGGTCAATATTACATCAACATCAAATCACATTTTATTTGTCACATGCTTGGTAAACAACCGGTGTAGACTAACAGGGAAATGCTTAGTCACGGGCCCTTTTCAACAACGCAGAGAGAGAAAAAAACAAAAAATAATAGACAAAGAATAACAAGAGGAATAAATGGACAATGAGGAACGATAACTTGGCTGTATACGCGACACAGGAGGCTGCTGAGGGGAGGACGGCTCATAATAATGGCTGGAACAGAGCAAATGGAATGGCATCAAACACATGGAAACCATGTATTTGATACCATTCCGCTCCAGCCATTACCCTGAGCCCTCCTCCCAAATTAAGGTGCCACCAGCCTCCTGCGATACAGGGGTACCAGTACCGAGTCGATGTTCAGGGGTATGAGGTAATTGAGGTAGATACTGTAGGTACATATAGTTATACCACAACTCCTCTCAAAGGTTTTCAGCTCAGTTTTCTGTCAAGTCCAAACACATTTCACCTGCTCCAACGTAAGGGACTCCTTCCAGTCTCCACAACTCATTAGCATTTCAACGTTGTTGTTGATGTTTTCACTTGTTCCTGCTCTGGTTGGTGTTGCATTGCATCAGGATGATGCCAAGTTAGCGGCAAGACAAACATCTAATCAAAGCGCCCACGTTACATGAGAAGGAATACGACCATCTGTTGTCAGCGGACATTATCAAGTGCCACCTGATACGTTGTTTACCACGGCAATCGTCTTTCGTTTTTTTTTTCCCCCCCGTTTCTTTTTCCTCTCTGTTTCTTTTTCTTTATTTATCTGCCTCTATATATCTCTTGCTCTCTCCCCCCCCCCCCCCTCTCTGGCTGTGTCCGAAATATGTTAGTAAAAAGGTATGCAGTAAGCAACGAATATCAACATACTACTCATCCATACTGAGAAGGAGTCATCTAATGGGCGATGGCGCTTGTTCCTCGCCATTCCTTCATTTTTGTGGATCACCTCCCCTATTCTGATTTATCAGCTGTTGTAAAAAAATAAAAAAAAACATGTGGGTATGAAAAGACGATTCTCTTCCTCAATAGCATGCAGCAAATTCTACTAGATGATAAGCCAAAATGAGTACGACATCCTGGCATTTAAAGGATACTTAATTTTAAAAATGGCACATTATAAAACTTGTTTATTTTTGAATAGCCAAAAATCATACTATTTAGAACGCAAGTATAGTTATTCGGACACGGCCTATCTCTCTTCCCTCTCTCCTCCCTCTTCCCCCTCTCTCTGTCAGTACTGTATAATGAGGGACCGTCAATGACGTAAATGGAGCAAGACGGTTCTGTCAGTTTTGTTGTCAATCACACAGACCAGGGTGTCAGATCTTCTACACTTAATGCCTGTGGCAAAACAGATTTGAGTCATAACCAACGCAGCCCAGCCTGTGAGTGATAATCATAGCCCTGCTGTGCTGGTTATTCCTTCTTAGAAGATCATCATCTTAGGTTTTACAGCATATTGCAATACAGCTAGATGTTAGGTCTGCTGGTAGCTACTTTAAAGGGGCAATCTGGAACTCAAGCAACAACAGAGCGGTTACCCCATCACTTTTTCTGGTAATGCGATGAGGGATAGGGCTGGAGAAATGTAAACCCTCTCAAATTCATTGATGCATTTCTACGTTTATTGATAAGTTATATTCTTTAAGAATCAGTTTGGCGTTTGAATCAGTTTGGCATTTAAATCATACATTTAAAAGTAAAACAATGTTTTACCAATCCCAGATTTCCCCTTTAAAGTGTTGCATGTACTGTATCTAAGATTTTTTTTTTTCTTCAGGTTTGTGAGCTGAAATGTTGCACTGTTAAACATTGGTATACAGTTCAGGTCAATGATATACAGTTCTGTTCACAGTGGGACCATATTACACCCATATGCACCTAAATGTTTAGCTGTGCAACCTGGAATTTGTATTTAGGAGAACCAGTGCGCCTAGAAAAATGAAGGATTCTAGATAAATATCTAAAATATTTTTCATTGTGCTCCTAAATGTCTTTGTGCACAAGTGCTCCTTGTAAAAAAGTTCAGCGCAGAGGTCTGGGTGAGTGATATACATTTCAGGTCAGTGGGATACTGTTAACCCTCTGGGACCAGACACAATAGAAAAACATAGATGTGAAGATTCAATGGGGAATTTGTCAACGTTCTGCATTTCTTTACCTCCCACCTGCGTCTGGGATTTATATTCATCCATCTCCATGACTACGTCTGCTGGGAAATCTATTGGTGACCAATGGCAGAGAAGGTTTTGTAACCTACGCTACATGGCCAAAAGTATGTGGACATCGTTGAACATCTCATTCCATTTGCTTCTATAACAGCCTCCACTCTTCTGGGAAGACTTTCCACTAGATGTTGGAACATTGCTGCAGGGACTTGCTTCCATTCAGCCACAAGAGCATTAGTGAGGTCGGGCACTGATGTTGGGCGATTAGGCCTGGCTCTCAGTCAGCGTTCCAATTCATCCCAAAGGTGTTCGATGGGGTTGATGTCAGGGCTCTGTGCAGGCCAGTCAAGTTCTTCCACACTGATCTCAACAAACCATTTCTATATGGACCTCGCTTTTTGCACGGGGGCATTGTCATGCTGAAACAGGAAAGGGCCTTCCCCAAACTGTTGCCACAAAGTTGGAAGCACAGAATCGTCTAGAATGTAATCGTATGCTGTAGCGTTAAGATTTCCCTTCACTGGAACTAAGGGGCCTAGCCCAAACCATGAAAAAGAACCCCAGATCATTATTCCTCTTCCATAAAACTTTACAGTTGGCACTATGCATTCGGGCAGGTAGCGTTCTCTTGGCATCCGGCAAACCCAGATTCCTCCTTCGGGCTGCCAGATGGTGAAGCGCGATTCATCACTCCAGAGAATGCGTTTCCACTGCTAGAGTCCCACGGCAGCGAGCTTTACACCACTCCAGCCGATGCTTGGCATTTCGCATGGTGATCTTAGGCTTGTGTGCGGCTGCTCGGCCATGGAAACCCATTTCATGAAGCTCCTGGCAAACCGTTATTGTGCTGACGTTGCTTCCACAGGCAGTTTGGAACTCGGTAGTGAGTGTTGCAACAGATGATTTTTACGCGCTTCAGCACTCGGCTGTCCCGTTCTGTTAGCTTGTGTGGCCTACCACTTCACAGCTGAGCCGTTGATGTTCCTAGACGTTTCCACATTACAATAACAGCACTTACAGTTGACCGGGGCAGCTCTAGCAGGAAAGAAATTTGACCAACTGACTTGTTGGAAAGGTGGCATTCTATGACGGTGCCACATTGAAAGGGACTGTGTTCTTCAGTAAGGTCATTCTACTGTCAATGTTTGTCTATGGAGATTGCATGGCTGTCTGCTCGATTTTATACACCTGTCAGCAATGGCTGAAATAGCCTAATCCACTAATTTGAAGGGGTGTCCACATACTTTTGTATATATAGTGTAGCTCTAATGGTTAAAATATATATATATATATATATATATATATAATGAACAAAACAGCTGCCTGATGATCTCCAAATCCAACAAGTTTAATTTTCTGAACGACTTAGTGTAACTCATTTTAGTTCAGAAGACAAGACCTTCAATCCCATAATATGTGGTCACTCACATTTCCATGGAAACTCATACCAGACACAAGTGCAGTGGCCATCTTGTTTTGATCCTTGTTTTATCCTCTAGGGGAGTCGACGTAAAAAAATCGAAAACAAGGCAATTATATAACTCACAAACACAATTTGCATTTCCTTCTCATGTCCTCTAAATATAACTTTCAAAAGTAACATTTAATTGCACGCTGTTTTTTTATTTTCTTATTGAGGCGGAGGGTTTTTGAAGTCGCTCAAGCATTTTTTTTTTCTATGGCTGTAATTACATACGTTGATCTGAGAAGTGGAGAGAAACTTTCTAGCTTCAGTGACTCCCATTTAAACACATGTACCTGGAGCCTTGGTTAAGAAAATCAATCACCTCACCTAACTCTCAGCACTAGAAAGATGGTTGGAAAACATGAACCATATTCAATGTAGCGCTTTTTTTTACAGTTATTTTCATAGTTTTTAATAAAGATATGTTTGTTTTTTTGACTAGGCATTATATCTGATATGATCAGACTTGGCTTCAAATACTATTTGAAATCTTTCAAAAACTGTGATTCTTTCTTCTTCTTTTTTTTTGCCTGTCTGGTGGACGGGGTTTGACATTTTGGGACTATTCTATTGGTTCATTAAGCCAGGCCAGCTCAATCAAGCATTACATTTTTTTTAGAAATATTATTTGAACCCATGTCTAGATATGATGGTAGCTAGCTGTGGTAATAACATACAGTAACTCCCTGTGGGAAAGACAAGTAATATGAAACATCCCAGCCTGTCTTTCAGTTAACTCTCTCTCTCTCTCTCTCTCTCAGGGCAAAGTAAAGAAAACAATCATGACACATCACTTTTCAATTAGCAGTTTAATCGGCCGCTAATTAATAAATGAAATAAAGTGCTCAGGTGGAACCAAACACTGCCTGAAGGGGATCCCCAGGGGAACTAGAAGGGCACGACACCACTCAAACAGCTCTCCTCTGGAGCTTCATACAGGAACCAAAATAAAGATGGCAGAACACGAGCTTGGATCATTCCGTGAAACACCAGCCTATTTTCCCCCTATAAACAAATCTTCAAATGGCCCTTCAATTAATGAAGGGAAAAACATCCTCTCTTAAGTCTAAGATAGCATCCACTGGTACTGTGCAACATTAAAGAGCCACTGTTTTAGTCAAGATGCTATCGTTGAACAAATCCTTCAAAGTCAGAATAATTGAATTCAAGGGAAGGCCCCGCCATTGCCGCCACCTAGCTAATCAAGGAAGATGACGTTAAACGAATTTCCTTATTAATATTTTCTCCTCTGGAAAACTTCATCCAACACTCTTCTTAGTCTTCGAGCCCATATCCTTCGTTGTGGTCGCCACGGAGATGAGTCGAGAGAATCACTTTTTTTTTGCCATCCTTTGTGTATAACGCACAGAAAAAAGGACGACAATTATTTATAGTTGTCTTTGAACATAACAGTAGCTGCAGGTGTGGCTGCACTGTGAGAGCCAGCCATGCCGTAAATGTGTACATCAATATGTATATGTAGACCCCACCTCGTCGGCAAAGCAACAAAGTAACAAACACCATCTCCCAGGGTGGGATGTCATTAAAATAAATTGCTGTGTATACCGGGCAGAGACGCGGTGCGCTGAGCTGCGAAACAAGGGATGTTTAAGACGCGGACCCAAAGCCTCTGTGTCCCCCTGAGGAGAGTGGTGCGGCTTTGAGGGAAAAACACACTTTGTACGCTGTAATTAACACCCCGCTGGGGTGTGTGTGTCTCTCTCACGACTCACTGCCGTTCTCCCAACTACCATCTCCACCACCTCTGGGTCTGGGCCCAGTTGGTCATGTGACACAGGTTAAAAACCCAGGAAGCGGCGGTTGAGGTCAGCTGTGCCACCGCCATTTTGTGTGCCCAGTTGGGACGCAACAAAGTTCCCACCCACTCATTTCAACCATAACTGAAACTGTGATTTTACATTATTCAACTGTATTCTTATGAGTGTCAGACTGTGGTATAGAGAAACACACATAGTCATATTAAATAGTCTTGTGTCCACACACACACACTGCCCCCGCCGCCATGGTTACTTCATAAAAACAAACCCTTATTATAATCATCCTATAATATATTCTACTCAAATCTTCTCTTCACTGTTGTCGTGTTACAATAGCTGTCTCTGCAAGCCTTCAATGTGACCGAGCCCATCTATTATGATTAGGGAGTGGATTTGTTTCCTAACCAACCTCTATGAAACTCTGATTAAACACACCACACTGAGACTCATTAGACAGTGAATATCTTGTCTCCATCTATACACACCAGACAGGAAGCATATTGTTTTCATTCGTTTAAAATATCACCGGAGTGATGAGCATAGCAATGTCGGTAGGGACTGGAGGGATTCAGCCAACGTGGAGTAAAAAACGAGTTGGAAAGAAGTAGCTGAGGACGAGAAGAGAAGAAGAGATTGAAGTAAATGTACTTAAATGTGTGCTGTGTTTACTAAATGACTAACTGAAGCAGCGAAGGAGGAAATACATTAAAAATAATAATAATGTATAGTGACATTGTCTAGAGATATTGTACTATCCACTACCATGCCCAGAGAGAGAGAGAGAGAAATTGATAGCACGGAGGTTACACTGTCCCTGACTGAACCAGGGTTTGATGTACTGGGGAATGGATAGTACTGAGGTTACACTCTGTCCCTGACTGGACCAGGGTTTTATGTACTGGGGAATGGATAGTACTGAGGTTACACTCTGTCACTGACTGGACCAGGGTTTGATGTACTGGGGAATGGATAGTACTGAGGTTACACTCTGTCCCTGACTGGACCAGGGTTTTATGTACTGGGGAATGGATAGTACTGAGGTTACACTCTGTCCCTGACTGGACCAGGGTTTTATGTACTGGGGAATGGATAGTACTGAGGTTACACTCTGTCCCTGACTGGACCAGGGTTTTATGTACTGGGGAATGGATAGTACTGAGGTTACACTCTGTCCCTGACTGGACCAGGGTTTTATGTACTGGGGAAAGGATAGTACTGAGGTTACACTCTGTCCCTAACTGGACCAGGGTTTAATGTACTGGGGAATGGATAGTACTGAGGTTACACTCTGTCCCTGACTCGTTTTTTCTCACTTTGCTACGGAGTCCCAAATGGCTCCCTATATATTATAGTGCACTACCCTATGGGCCCAGGTCAAAAGTAGTGCACTAAATAGGGAATAGGGTGTGAGTTGGGACACAAACTAAGTATGATGAAGCCCTATATAATTTTCCTCTTCTGGTATAATTGGTGGATTTCACAGTAGAATTAAACTTAATATAATACATGTACATACTGGTCTAAAGTAGTGCACTAAATGGAGAACGGGGTGCCATTTGGGATGCATACCATGACTTTGAATCATCAGCCTGAAGAATATCCAACTCTCCTTCAGATCCCATTAATAATGGATGGCCATGAGGGATTCTAGAGTTATATTCACTAGACTGATATATGGTGGCTGGGGTGTCATGAATCAACACATTGTGCAATAAAACCAGCACCGCTAAAAGCATGTTATTTTATATAGGGCCGCGAGCTGGCTTCTAGTCATGTGATATCTCTGACAGACTCTTATCAGCCAGGCTTTAGGGTCTCTGAGTAGTTGATATTTCATATTAGTGACATAGCGAGAGAGGGCGCGACTCAAAATAACATTAATATTCGGAAGAGATCAATTTTCACCCGATGGCAGTGAAATAAAAGTCCTTTTGTGGAAAGATACCAGTTATATCCTCAAAAAAATGCAGCCTCTTCTGGTGTTGATGTCTGAATAAATGAAAACACACTTCTGGGCTCATTAGAGAGCTATTGTCTTAGTAAAGAGGTGGGTTTTCTTTCGCAGAGTTATAGTTTTCAATAGCATGGTTTACAATGGGCTGTGTAAACCCGTTACTGTGGTGAGTCTTGTTCCATTCACTACGTCTGCATCCCTAATAGCCCCCTATTCCCTATATAGAGCACTGCTTTTGACCACAGGCCTATAGATGGATTAGCTGATAACGTCACGAAAACGATGCGCGTGCTTCAATGGGGTAGAAGGTCATGTGTTGTTGCGATTCTGGATGGCCAGATCACTAGCAACAATGACAAGAAACTACCGTCGTAGGTGGCTCGTTTCAGCTAGTTTTATCTTGTTCTTGATACCATGTCTTGTTTTGAGGTGTTTTGATTGATGTCACATCTATGCTAATATGGCAAAAATTGCTAGCTAGCTAACCAACAACTGTAACAATGTATTTGAGAGACAACAAGTGCTCATTGTGCAAATGTATTTGTTTTCAATAACCATTGGAGACTAAATATTGTTGACATGTTGTCAACAATCTAAGCCAACCCTGTCTGTTTTGCCCCATAGTTGCGCACACATCGGTGTTGTTGCTAAACAGCCATCCCGTCTATGGAACCTTGTCAAAAGTAATGCACTAAAAAAGCAAACGGCTGCCATTTGGGATGCACGCCATAAAATCCTTCACTAGCATATAACTCTAGCCTGCTAATGTTGGAACATGCCATGGGTTTCCCCCTATAATTTAATCCAAAAATAAAGTTGAGGCTGGAACGGTCACGTAACGTTTAACAAACCTTATTATTTTCGAAGCATTTCAATTCCTGGGCTACATAAAAAAAAAACATGATTGTTCTTGCAAGTAATTAAAAATATATTATAATTATTGCCCCCGGTGCAAGTTTAGTTATTGCTATTCTTAAAGTGTATCTGTTGCAGCTAAACTCTTCTTGGTCTTATTGGAAGAGGTCTGCCGTGTCGGAGAAACTAGGAAAGATTGGAGCTCCGGACAGTTGGACATTAGGCTTTAGTGTAGGGGTGTACGGTGATTCTCTTACTCTCACTCCCTCTCTCCATCTCTCCCTCTCTCCATTTCTCTCACTACAGCCTTTGCAATGCATGGGCTGTATTTAAAGATGGCCCCCATAAAATGTTGAAACAGTGATAATGGAAACTGCCTGGGGGTGGCAGTTTGACAAACAAGCGTTATTAAATAAATGGTTTTATCAATGTGTTTATGGCTTATGTTGCTCTGCCACATTACAGGGGATATGAGTCTGTACCAGTAAATGTGTTTGTTTTTCTTCTATTTTGTTCTTTTTTGAAAGTCTGCGGTGAATATAAGAGACAAGGAGGGAGGGAGGGGGGTAGACCCAAGCAATAACTTCATCCCTTGCTTTGTTCTTGGTTTTTCATTCAAGCTGCAACGATCCTCAGTTGATTTCTCAATCAACAAAAACCCTTGCCGTGTTTGTATGGCTGCTGATGGTGACCGGTGACAATAGTTTTTCTAATTGTTTTGTGCTTAGTTTCTTTTCCTCCGTGGACATTCCACCTTCCTGTCTGTCTGGCCAGTTTAACAATCGTGAAATGACTGCCGCTTCCTGGGGAGTCTGGGTAATGTGGTCCCCGCGGCCCCACTTCCTGTCAGTCGTATCGTCTGGGTAACAAGGGATGTTGTGTTTTTGACACGCGTTTCCGTGAAAGGGTCGCACCTTATCGATACGCAGTGTGCAGCTGGTGACAGTTCTGATAGATGGGTGATGGGTGGCGGAAGCGACGTGGCAATACAGGCGGGCGACATTGAAGGGCGACGCTACGGAACTGACTGGCTGACTGACTTGACTGACATTCATACTTTTGCTACTAAAGCTTTATCTCCTTGTTCGACATGCCACCCCACCCTCTTCAGTATTGGTAGTGTGATTTCTCCTTTGAGACATTGTATGAATGTCAAAAGTAATTAAACTTATATCCACGGACATCACCCGTTTAATTGGCGCAAATGACGCCGGATTATGAAGTTATTAAGTCAATTATTTTCCAACAGCGGTAGAGCACTTGAGGTTCTTTGCCTTAATTGTATGAATATTAAATAATAAATTAGAAACTAAATTATAAAGAGACTGCGGGTCCAGCACTATGGGAGAAATACAGGCCAGTCAGTCCTTGTAACTCCCCACATAATCTCCCTAACACTAGCATGCATAGGGTTACATTAGGTGATAGAGGCAATGTTGTGCCATTGACCGTTTGTGTTTGTGTGTGTAAGCCCTCTTCTCTGTGAGGTGAGGCGACCTTACGCTGGGTGATGTATCACTGTCATCAGTGAACAGCAGGGCTAGTGATGAGGTGGAAGACCTGAGGAGAACCTGGAACGCTCAAAATGTATTTTTCTCATCCACTGGGCTTTGTGTAATGAAACAAGAGGGGAATGGAGCTGACCCCTGGAAGTAACAGCACACAGAGACACACACACAGAGACACACACACACGTGCCAGTGCCACATGGTGCCGGCCGACTGTGCAGATAACGTACTGCATAAGGTCACATGTAAACACGCATTACCCAGAATCACACACGCATAACTATCATTCATTCACTCACACTGTTTGGGTCAGTCAAATATGTGTAGTGTACACACAAACACACACACACTGATAGGTAAGAGAAGGTGAGGAAGTTGAGTGGGCCTTTTAAAAGGACACTGATGGACTATGCGGTCCTTTCACAAAGGAAGAGCATAATCACCAGGAAGTCATCTATCATGGATGTCACTGTGTTACTCTGTGTACATACGTACACACACACACACACACACACACACACACACACACACACACACACACAGTCTCTCTCATTCTTTCACACATACGCTATTTCTATTTCTCTCTTGCCCACACAACCAAGTTCCAGCTCAGTAGGTCTGTGTTATGTAGCTGTTTGTAATAAATCATAAGGCCAAAAATAAACCTTTTAATTAACGTTTTATAGGATCGTTAAGCCGCACTTAAGCCGTGATTTACAGATGTTTACAAAGGGCTCCGGAGTGTCGGCTAATATTAAAATGGACATAAAGAGCTGGACAATGGTGTTTGGATGATCTATAACACCCATATCTGTCCGTCTCTATATATCAGCTGCTCAACAACATCATGGTAATCCTGATCTTTTCCTATAATCTTCTCATTAGCATAATCAACACAATGCCTCATGGGATAGCGAGCCGGTGGGAATCGATTTTTGCTGTAATTGCCTCTTGTCTGAAGATGGACTCATTTGTACTTTGTTATCCTAGCCTTTCGTTTCAGGAGCTAGTTACCGTTTGTCTCTGCGGGTAGCGTTCTCACAGGTCAATCCGAGAAGAGTTTAAATTGCAAATGTACTCGTTAAATGAAGGAGACGTGAATAACCAACATGGTCTAATTGAAATATGTACACAATTAGGATATTTAACCATTGTAGTTATATGTCACCTATGCTGACGTATCTGGAATAACTTAAAAGTGAAGAGGTGGTGATCAAGTGTTGAAGATGGTGCTGTTGTTTTATACAATTGGTCTCATCAGCAGCTATTCCGTGTGAGGGCCTTTCTGTTCTTTTCTAGTATACTTCGTTTGCCCAGCACCAAGTTTTTTAAGGATGTGCGTATCACCACAAACTTCATCAGCAGCTTACCATGCTACAACACGGGTCTAATACCGAAGGGAGAAAACCTACAGCGTCTTTGGTTTCTGTTTTAGTCATTTCTGATGTATTTAATTTTTTGACTTTATATCCTCTGCACTCTATATTAGGTTTCAGCATCTGATTGGACAGGTCATATGGACAAAGGACAGGTTAGGACAGGTGGGGGGAGGAGAAGAGAAAAGGATGCTGACGAAGAACAAAAAGTAATAAATAAAAAGGAAAGGTGACGTCGTTCCCACGA
This sequence comes from Coregonus lavaretus, assembly GCF_964263955.1. NCBI lineage: Eukaryota > Metazoa > Chordata > Actinopteri > Salmoniformes > Salmonidae > Coregonus > Coregonus lavaretus. The sequence goes on from NW_028164019.1 coordinate 51,094, forward strand.
GGCGATTTCCCCATATGCGTTGATTTAATGCGCCCTTACTTGCCACTTTTCTACAGTGCCTCAGAAATGTGCTTTCATCACGATGGAAATCGGCCATTTGAGTGACTTACATGTTCCTTCCCCTTAAATGTTGTTTTATTCTCTATTGCTTCTTTACCGTTAGTCTATTTTTGGCGGTCCCGCTCGACCGTGGTAAGAATGACAGCGTTTCTGCTGTCCCGGCACTTTTCATGCTTGGAAGGGGAGGATCTGCAATGTAACTTGGTGGTTATGGGAAGCGCATGTGACATGCTGTCGTCATGGATTTACCATCAAACCAATTGAGTCATGTCACGTGTCTGTTTTTGAGAATATGGACCAATGGATGGGACTCTACAGTAGTTGATGGGTAGCCTGGTCCCAGACCAGTTTGTGCGGACATAACAACAACCATAGAACTTGTCACAACAACTGCACAAACAGATTTGGGACCTGGCTAGTTGCTGGGGGAACTTATCTTTGAATTTACAGGCCAATTTGGGAGAAGCGAAGTAAGTACCCTGCACTTAAGCACGCATTTCCTACAGCTGTGTCTGCCTAAATATCTCTATTCAGCGTTTATTATCTTCACATTTATCAATTGAGGTAATTCATGTAACCTCATTCCTATTTCAGTGCTACCTAATGGAGGTTACGCAAAGTCCTCTCTACATGAGGCACTCGGTTACTTAGGTCTGAAATAAATAGCAGAGGCAGATGTTGTTTTGGCTAATTCAGCGGCGGCCATCTTTGCATCCCATTTGTTTATGAGATAAATGGCCGCTGGCGGTCTGTGTGGAGATGGTGTTTTCTAGCACTGCAGAGGGACAAGGAGAAAGCTTAAGAAAGATGTATCTGACACAGAATGGAACCTATTACCTCGGCTCTTACCGACATTTCATGGAGTAAAACTAAAACGTTTGATATAGGCTTTATATGCTTTTTACAGGTTCAGCCAAGGTAATGATATATAAATAAATCATGTTTACTCTAATTAAGTTTTAAAACAGTGGTTTTCTTACAGTCAATTACAGTAAATGAGCAAACAGTTTTTGAAGGTAATCGAAACGAGCTCTAAAAAGGTAATTGGTTCGATGATTTATTGCGCTTCTCGGCGCTTGGCAGAAGCGGCCATTTTTTTCTCACACACAGAAAGCCCTGCTGCATGTTGTTGTCCTAGTAACACACTACCTTTTGCTTTTCCAATGGAGGGATTTAGCTACCCTACAGCAGCTTTCGCCTTTCCTTCTTTACAATGCTTTTGCCTTTCTTTCATGAAAAGAGGCCACCTCGATACAGCCATTCAGTCGTAACTACTGCCAGACCATGATTCTGAAGAGGGAGAGTATATTTGTTGTCTTAGGGTGAAGACTGTAAGTATTCTGTATAGTGACACTGTTTTGCATATTGTGGTCCTTTTGACTGTTGGGGTTTAATGGATAGTGCACAGATAGTGTCCAGGTTTTAATGGATAGTGCACAGATAGTGTCCAGGTTTTAATGGATAGTGCACAGATAGTGCCCAGGTTTTTTAAAATTTTTTAATTTTTTTATTGAGGAAATACTGCACAGCAGGGCTCTCTAACCCTGTTCCTGGAGATATACCATCCTGTAGAGCAGGGCTCTCCAACCCTGTTCCTGGAGATATACCATCCTATAGAGCAGGGCTCTCCAACCCTGTTCCTGGAGATATACCATCCTGTAGAGCAGGGCTCTCCAACCCTGTTCCTGGAGATATACCATCCTATAGAGCAGGGCTCTCCAACCCTGTTCCTGGAGATATACCATCCTGTAGAGCAGGGCTCTCTAACCCTGTTCCTGGAGATATACCATCCTGTAGAGCAGGGCTCTCTAACCCTGTTCCTGGAGATATACCATCCTGTAGAGCAGGGCTCTCTAACCCTGTTCCTGGAGATATACCATCCTGTAGAGCAGGGCTCTCCAACCCTGTTCCTGGAGATATACCATCCTGTAGAGCAGGGCTCTCTAACCCTGTTCCTGGAGATATACCATCCTGTAGAGCAGGGCTCTCCAACCCTGTTCCTGGAGATATACCATCCTGTAGAGCAGGGCTCTCCAACCCTGTTCCTGGAGATATACCATCCTGTAGAGCAGGGCTCTCCAACCCTGTTCCTGGAGATATACCATCCTGTAGAGCAGGGCTCTCTAACCCTGTTCCTGGAGATATACCATCCTGTAGAGCAGGGCTCTCCAACCCTGTTCCTGGAGATATACCATCCTGTAGAGCAGGGCTCTCCAACCCTGTTCCTGGAGATATACCATCCTGTAGAGCAGGGCTCTCTAACCCTGTTCCTGGAGATATACCATCCTATAGAGCAGGGCTCTCCAACCCTGTTCCTGGAGATATACCATCCTGTAGAGCAGGGCTCTCTAACCCTGTTCCTGGAGATATACCATCCTGTAGAGCAGGGCTCTCCAACCCTGTTCCTGGAGATATACCATCCTGTAGAGCAGGGCTCTCTAACCCTGTTCCTGGAGATATACCATCCTATAGAGCAGGGCTCTCCAACCCTGTTCCTGGAGATATACCATCCTGTAGAGCAGGGCTCTCCAACCCTGTTCCTGGAGATATACCATCCTGTAGAGCAGGGCTCTCTAACCCTGTTCCTGGAGATATACCATCCTGTAGAGCAGGGCTCTCCAACCCTGTTCCTGGAGATATACCATCCTGTAGAGCAGGGCTCTCTAACCCTGTTCCTGGAGATATACCATCCTGTAGAGCAGGGCTCTCTAACCCTGTTCCTGGAGATATACCATCCTGTAGAGCAGGGCTCTCTAACCCTGTTCCTGGAGATATACCATCCTGTAGAGCAGGGCTCTCTAACCCTGTTCCTGGAGATATACCATCCTGTAGAGCAGGGCTCTCTAACCCTGTTCCTGGAGATATACCATCCTGTAGAGCAGGGCTCTCTAACCCTGTTCCTGGACAGCTACCATCCTGTGGTCAGTGCTATCCGTCCCTAACCCTAAACTTAACCCCTACCACAGATTATCCATTATATTGACCAGATACTAGTGGCTGTTTTAACAATGAAAAGAAATGTCTTAAAAATGGAAAGCAGTTGGGAGAAGGCAAGAGCAGGTGGGACCATTCTAGCCAATGAGAGGACAGATACACGTGTGAACAACAGGCACAACGGTTACCACAGCCACAAAGTCAAAATTGGCTGTTTTGTTAACATTTTATTTAGGGTTAGGCCTAAGGTTAGTGTTAAGGTTAGTGATAGGTTTAAATCGCATTTTTAGAGGAGAAATTGTAGAAATAGGTGGGGTTTATGACTTTGTGGTTGTGGTAGCTGGTGATGACCAGGCACAACTCCGATATTAAGTGTTTTTTTCTCAAAGTTGCCGGGATGTCACGGTCCTACTTATATCAGTACACTCCTAACAACTTAATCATTATGAAACTTCTATTGTATCAAATAAACCACACATAGAAAATAAGTAATTCAATTTTTTGTTAAACAAATTCGACACTCTCATTGACCTCCATACAAAAGACCCTCACTCCTCACCTCTTCCTCTCTGCCCCTAACCTTAGCCATAACCCTTACCTAACCCTAACCTTAACTCTTACGTTAACCATTTTAAATTTCAACTAGGGATTCCGGATAGCACAGATCACCATCCTGTACGTTTTCACTCTCCAGGAACAGGGTTGGAGAGCCCTGGGTTACAGGATGGTAACTCTCCAGGAACAGGGTTGGAGAGCCCTGGGTTACAGGATGGTAACTCTCCAGGAACAGGGTTGGAGAGCCCTGGGTTACAGGATGGTAACTCTCTAGGAACAGGGTTGGAGAGCCCTGGGTTACAGGATGGTAACTCTCCAGGAACAGGGTTGGAGAGCCCTGGGTTACAGGATGGTAACTCTCCAGGAACAGGGTTGGAGAGCCCTGGGTTACAGGATGGTAACTCTCCAGGAACAGGGTTGGAGAGCCCTGGGTTACAGGATGGTATCTCTCCAGGAACAGGGTTGGAGAGCCCTGGGTTACAGGATGGTAACTCTCCAGGAACAGGGTTGGAGAGCCCTGGGTTACAGGATGGTAACTCTCCAGGAACAGGGTTGGAGAACCCTGGGTTACAGGATGGTAACTCTCCAGGAACAGGATTAGAGAGCCCTGCTCATGACAATGTCTCCGGTGGAATTCTGAAATAACTGCCTAACAGATCAAAAGTGCACTGTCGTGACACCTGAGGGGAAGAATCATGATCTGTTTGAGTCATCAGTTATGACTCATCCTGCATCTCTATGACTGTAGAAGTTGGGAACTTAAAGAGCATTGTTCGATGGGGAATAAGGGGACTATGAATTTATATAAACTAGACTTCTCATTGATCAACCCCTGGGATAAAGGAATGCCTCTAAAACCTGCAGAAATGGAAATAATGTATTCAATTTCAGGCGACCTGCACTCCCCCAGATTCTCTTGGAAATGGATATCTCATTGTGAAATTTTTACAGCGAGCTTGAAAGGCGATATATCTAATCTTCAATCACCAAGCAACTGAAGTTTAATCTAAGCTCGGAGCTTGCGTTTCCTTCATATATCATTGAGGACGTTTTACAATAAACTGTACCGCTAAACACATGTTGCGTTCCCATCGTGACAAATCACCCATCAGATCAAGCCGTTCTCAGGCTGCTGATCATGAGGTCATGTGATCTCAACCCCGGCCTTTGATTGGCCGAGGGGATAAGTTCCTGGGTAGCTCAATATTTTACTGTGAGAGATAGTGTCTCCAGCTATGTTTGCATTCAAGGCTTAGATTCTCATCCATCCATCCTGACCCCCCACCCCCCCCACCCCAGGCCCTCGATGGAAGAAAATAAACTCATTTTGAGGAATAGAAGTAATGGACTCATAAAAATGCAACATTAAAGGGGATACGTTCGAACGAAAAGGGACTTAGGTTACTTTTTGATCTGGAGTTTTCCGCTCTCGAGTTCGTTTGGGACTGCTTTCTCCTTTGACGCGAAACCACTACCATTATAAATTCTCTAATGTGAGTTGGGCTTTCACCACAACTCATTCTCACACATCAAAATGACTAAGAACTCCACTGAAGGAATAATTGAATTCCGTCTGTGAATGCTTTTTACCTCATTTAAAAAATAAACAACTTTTTCGTCTACCTACCTGCACATTTTCATTTGCTTTAGAATTGGACACAAACATAACGAAAGTTTCGATCCATATGCAATATCTATGAACAACGCTTGCAGACCCAGCACCTAGAAACAAGCCTGAAGAAATACATGTGTTTTAAACATGTTTTGTCATTTAGCAGACACTCTTATCCAGAGGGACTTACAGTTAGTGAGTGCATACATTTTTCATACTGGCCCCCCGTGGGAATCGAACCCACAACCCTGGCGTTGCAGGCGCCATGCTCTACCAACTGAGCTACAGGTACGTTCATAAGAAAGTGTTGAAACTGTGTTTTCAATTCCTCAGGGCCCAGCCTCCATGGATTATATAAGGCTGCAGTGTTTAATTGCGAGACAATGCCTCATTTGCCTTGGGGCTTTGGGCTGTCGGTCATTAGCCAGCCATGTTTTCTGCTTCTTACAGAAAACAAACACCTACCCGAGGTCAAGCCGGGGAACCTGCAGGGTGAGTGTGTGTGTGTGTATTGCTCACTCTCGTATGTGTGTTTTGCTAGCTCACGCAGGCGAGTGCATTGGGAGGGCGCCCCATATGCTAGGCCATATGGGATAACAGGGCTCTAGTCTATGGGGATAGAGTAAACATGTCTGGGCATGCAGCGCTGGAGACACTATTTATAGACCCCATCAGTTACAGATATAAAGGCAGAGATATACAGGCACCCAGGTTGAGTCACAAATGGCACCATATTACCCTACATAGTGCAGTGCCCATAAGGCTCTGTTCAGAAGTTGGGAATAGGATGCCATTTCTCACCACTAGGAAGGGAACGATAGGATGCCATTTGGGACATATGCTGACTGACTCACCACTAGGAAGGGAACGATAGGATGCCATTTGGGACATATGCTGACTGACTCACCACTAGGAAGGGAACGATAGGATGCCATTTGGGACATATGCTGACTGACTCACCACTAGGAAGGGAACGATAAGATGCCATTTGGGACGTATGCTGACTGACTCACCACTAGGAAGGGAACGATAGGATGCCATTTGGGACATATGCTGACTGACTCACCACTAGGAAGGGAACGATAGGATGCCATTTGGGACGTATGCTGACTGACTCACCACTAGGAAGGGAACGATAGGATGCCATTTGGGACGTATGCTGACTGACTCACCACTAGGAAGGGAACGTACCTGCTAGCATCTGTTTGTATGCAGAGAGGATTTGGGTGAATGGCTTGTGGGCGAATACCAATTGAGTACATTGTGGCTTTGTTTACATATTGTATGTACAATATATCCTGTTCTTTGAATATTTACTGATGGGAGATACAGATGGAGATTGCTTGCCTCGCTCTTTGCACTCGATTTTAGCAATCACAGCAGGGATATTTCTGTATGGTCCATCAAAATGGTAGTGAGTCTTCATAAACAGCCAGGGAGTCATCTTTGATGTGGCATAGTCTGTTTGGGTTCCCTGGTTAGGTTCGGCCACTCTCTGGTAACACCCACCCGCATGGACATCCCACCCCGATCAGGAGCACCCGCCGTTGGGTACTGTTAGCTCCGAATCCCCCCTCCCTACTCTTCTCAGAACCAGCACCACCACAC
>NW_028164018.1:0-79449 GCF_964263955.1 Coregonus lavaretus
ACATTTCTGTACTTCCTCTCTTCTCCTCTCTTAGTGTTTTCTATTTCTTGCTCCATCTCTCCCCTCCTCTTCTACTCTTACTCCGTCTCATCTCCCTCCTCTTCTACCTTTACTTCTTCTCCTTCTCCATCTCCTCCTCTTCTACCTCTACTCCTTCTCATCTCCTCCTCTCTACCTCTTACTCCTTCTCATCTCCTCCTCCTTCCTCTACTCCTTCTCCCTCTCTCCATCTCCCCTCCTCTTCTACCTCTTACTCCTTCTCATCTCCCTACTCTCTAACCTCTTACTCTTCTCATCTCCCTCCTCATCTACCTCTTACTCCTTCTCCTATCTCTCATCCTCTTCTACCTCTTACTCCTTCTCCAATCTCTCCTCTTCTACCTCTTACTCCCTACTCCATCTCCCTCCTCTTCTACCTCTTACTCCTTCTCCATCTCCCTCCTCTTCTACCCTTACTCCTTCTCATCTCCTCCTCTTCTACCTCTTACTCCTTCTCATCTCCTCCTCTTCTACCTCTTACTCTTCTCATCTCTCTCCTCTTCTACCTCTTACTCCTTCTCATCTCCCTCCTCTTCTACCTCTTACTCCTTCTCCATCTCCCTCTCTTGTACCTCTTACTCCTTCTCATCTCCCTCCTCTTCTACCTCTTACTCCTTCTCATCTCCCTCCTCTTCTACCTCTTACTCCTTCTCATCTCCCTCCTCTTCTACCTCTTACTCCTTTCCATCTCCTCCTCTTCTACCTCTTACTCCTTCTCCATCTCTCTCCTCTTCTACCTCTTACTCCTTCTCCATCTCCCTCCTCTTCTACCTCTTACTCCTTCTCATCTCCCTCCTCTTCTACCTCTTACTCCTTCTCCATCTCCCTCCTCTTCTACCTCTTACTCCTTCTCCATCTCCCTCCTCTTCTCCCTCTTACTCCTTCTCCATCTCCCTCCTCTTCTACCTCTTACTCCTTCTCCATCTCCCTCCTCTTCTACCTCTTACTCCTTCTCATCACCCTCCTCTTCTACCTCTTACTCCTTCTCATCTCCCTCCTCTTCTACCTCTTACTCCTTCTCATCTCCCTCCTCTTCTACCTCTTACTCCTTCTCATCTCCCTCCTCTTCTACCTCTTACTCCTTCTCATCTCCCTCCTCTTCTACCTCTTACTCCTTCTCCATCTCTCTCCTCTTCTACCTCTTACTCCCTTCTCATCTCCCTCCTCTTCTACCTCTTACTCCTTCTCATCTCCCTCCTCTTCTACCTCTTACTCCTTCTCATCTCCCTCCTCTTCTACCTCTTACTCCTTTCCATCTCCCTCCTCTTCTACCTCTTACTCCTTCTCCATCTCTCTCCTCTTCTACCTCTTACTCCTTCTCCATCTCCCTCCTCTTCTACCTCTTACTCCTTCTCATCTCCCTCCTCTTCTACTCTTACTCCTTCTCCATCTCCCTCCTCTTCTACCTCTTACTCCTTCTCCATCTCCCTCCTCTTTCTACCTCTTACTCCTTCTCATCTCCCTCCTCTTCTACCTCTTACTCCCTTCTCCATCTCCCTCCTCTTCTACCTCTTACTCCTTCTCATCTCCCTCCTCTTCTACCTCTTACTCCTTCTCATCTCCCTCTCTATCATTCTCTATTCTCCCCTTTCTGTACTTCATTACCTCCCCCACTGTCATGCTTCCTTTTCCCTGCTCTATCATTTCCTCCCTCATTCCGTTACTCTTCCCTTCCAATAGCTTCATACCCACTCTATCTATCTCCTCCTCGCTGTCCTTCCCTCCCTCTATCTCCTCCCTCCCTCCCTCCCTCCCTCCCTCCCTCCCTCCCTCCCTCCCTCCCTCCCTCCCTCCCTCCCTCCCTCCCTCCCTCCCTCCCTCTATCTATCTATCTATCTATCTATCTATCTATCTATCTATCTATCTATTATCTATCTATCTATCTATCTATCTATCTATCTATCTATCTATCTATCTATCTATCTATCTATCTATCTATCTATCTATCTATCTATCTATCTATCTATCTATCTATCTATCTATCCCCTCCCTTCCTCTCTTTCTCTCTCCTCATCGCTCTCCTTCCTTCCCTATCTATCTCCTCCTCTCTCTCCAGGCCCATTATTTTGTGTGATGGTGATAGTTTCTCTGTTATGGCCGTCTGCATTGAGGACAACCTGATAACCCCTGTGCCCATACAGCCCGCTTAAATCATCTCTGCCTCCCTCTCTTTCTCACACAAGCACACACATGCGCGCACACACACACGCTCTCTCTCTCACACACAGACACATTGTAGTTTCTAGCTGTGGCTGACTCTGTTATCAAGGGGAAGAGAAGGACAGTAGAGAGAGTGTGCTTCAAGTCATAATTCACCCCTAACCTTTCTATGCTACAGGGCTAGAGTCACATGCTGCACGGTGGCCATTCTCTACAGTAGCCATTTTCTAACACACAAGAGTTCACTGTTAGGTTTTACTGCTGAACCTGTTTCTCTACTAGAGACATACAGCCATAATATGTAGTAATGGCTGCGTTGTAACTTCCCCCTTCTCACATAACATCTACCTGTATACTACAGTGGAACATAGAAGTAATATCTTTGTTGTAGCTCTGCTTTATAATACTGCCACCACATGTGTAGCCAGCCCTTTGTGTTCTAGTAGGTTGTGTCTGGTCCCAGCGCCACCTGCGATGTCACTAGTGACTGCAGGCAATGAGCTGCCTGCCGCGCCACCCACCTGAATTACATTTGCCTCTCTTTTAATTTGTTTTCTTCTCTTTTTCACTCCCTCCCTCGTGATTTATTTGTTTTCCTGTAGAAGATGGAAGGGGGAGGGAGGGAATGAAGTGTTTACAGGTGCTGGCCGCAGCAACAGTAGGTGGATATTTAATCTCACACAGGAAAGAGGGAAGGAGAGAGGAAGAGAGCAAAAGAGGAGAAAGTGAAGGGGTTGAGGGAGAGAGACCGAGAGGGACAGGAAAAGGAGACAGAAACGGAATGGTAACATGTTGGATAAATGGGGTTGAGAGAGAGCGAGAGAGAGAGAGAGAGAAAGAAATCCCTGCTCAACATCAATTCGGAATGTGACCCCATGCAGTCTTATTGATTCCTCTGATGTATGTCTTTGTCCCGACTCCGAGGTAGAGGATGTTTTGTGTAATCTCTGTTGTGGTGTCGCAGAGGATGTAGTGGAGATTATTTCCTTTTCATGCATGAGAAAAGGCCATTGTGAAGAGTTACATAAAGCAGATGGCAATCTATTTACTGATAACACCCTCCTTCCTCCCTCCTCCACTGGTGCTGCATATTCAACTTGGTTAGACTCACAAGGACTCATAAATACTGAAGCTTTCCATACAGCAACACTCCAATCTCATGGAGTTATGAGAACGATCCATTTGGGTTGTCTGACCCGCCCACTTCGAGCAAGTGCTGCATTTCGGCTTTGAGTGACAGCAGTCGCATCCAATCCCCTGATGAGCTCACCCATAAAGTGCCCGTGGGTGAGCTGTGTTCTGCCTCAGGGCTCTACGGAATCACTCAGATCTTCAAGGAAAATCACACCAGTTGCAGATTATATCACAGGTCCACCTAGATGTTTTTTTTTACTGTTTAAACACTTTGAGACTTTAGGTCCCTGTGACATCTGTGGGGCTTTCTGATGTGGTTGGGGGGGGGGGGGGGGGGGGGGAGTAGACTGAAGCAGTTAGGAGTGCATTTGGCCTGTTTGTTGTGTCTCCTGTGTGTGCGTCTCTGTGGGGTGAGAGCAACCTCACTGTTCTGAGTCTGCTGAAAAAGGACCCGTGAGGCAGGAGGGAGAGGGAGAGGGAGGAGGAGAGGAGGAGAGGGAGAGAGAGAGAGCTCGATCTCTGCGTGGGATCAGGTGTGAGTAACAGGGTCTGGGTGTCCTTGAGAAGGGGCAGAGGCCAGCAGAAGAGAGAAGCTCCACAGGTCAATGTGAGGTTGTGAGATCTATTAAATGGAGCGGGAGCCGAGCGGAGAACAAATATCTCATTTCAGAGAGAGAGAGAGAGAGAGAAAGCAAGGTGAGCGAGAGAGGAGAAAGCCCTGTGGCTGCAACCTATAGCACATGGTATTTGCAGGCCGGGAGAGACAGATAGATGTATGATATTTCTGCCGGAGGACAGATTATATTTGCAGGTGGAGATAGATTATGGTTTGGCTGAGGGGAGATCCTGTCTTTCTCTCCCCTGGTCTGCCTGAAATGAAGAATGCTCCGGAACCTTATCTATCTGCTCCTGCAGAGAGGGTAGAGCTGGGACGATAAACCGGAAATTATCAACACCGACCATACCGACCACTTATCGCAGGCATTTTGCTGATATCATTAATTACAATTACAAGTAGCCTATACTAGATGTGAAGTTTGAAATGAAATAAGTTAACTAATATGGGTGATTGTTAATGGGACAATTGATGGCTACAACCATCAAACTAGTAGTAGTAGTAGTAGTAGTAGTTTAAAAAACGGTGGAAATTAATGTTATAAACGTATCATTCTATTTATCATTATCGCATCAATTCAGGCAATTTGTTGCGATATGGATTTTTGTCAATATCGCCTAGTTCTACGAGAGACACACATACACACATCCTGTCCTGTGTCATTACATTGGAAATAGCACCTCCATCTCCTTTCCCCTCACTCAGGATAGATGTCATCTGTTCAGCTCTCCTTCTGATAGCTGGAGTTGTGCAGTTAATGGAATGCCGTGGCGATTCTATAGGCGTCCCCTACAATTATGGGATTTCTTTGATGCTCTTGTGTACGTGTGTGGGTGTGCACGTGGGTGTGTGAATATGTGTGTGTGTGTATGTGTGGGGGGGGGGGTTATAGGTGTGTGATAGACAGACATGCAGGTATAATTCTTGCTTTGTGTGTGTCAGAGCAGATAAGCACAGAGCCTGTGATTTCCCCCCTGCTCTGTTCTGCCGCCCACACACACTCTCTGAGAGACTGCTGAGACACTGTCACACTCCCAGAGACAGAGGATCCCACTGATATGACAACTCCTGTAAAACACACTCACCACACCTAGGCTGCAGGGGGGGAGTATGATACACAGAGAGAGAGAGAGAAAGAGAGAGAGCGAGAGAGAGAGAGAGGGAGAAGGAGAGAGATTTGCTTGGGATCAGGTGTGAGTAATAGGGTATGGGTGTCCATGAGAAGGGGGTCAGAGTATAATGGAGCCCCATTCCTACCACCTGGTCCTGGGTTAGAGTCTGGCCACCGTGTCCCTGACTAGCCTGGCTGTACACAGACACTGTCATAGTATGTGATTTCATGGCCCAGATGTCTTTGTGGCTACCTGGCACTCCACAGAGGAACTCAGTCCCAGACAAAGCCTTCACACAGAGAGAAATCTTCACTGTTCCATGCTTCAAAAGCCTGGAAGATGGAAGGCGTGTTTGCGTGTGTGCGTGCGTGGGAGGCATCCAGCTGGAACGCAGCAGATGGAGGAGATACATAAGAGTAGAGTCAATAAAACTGACTGGACACACACTTAAACACACACACACCTAAACACACACACACCTACACACATTGGCACAGTCTCACACACAGAACTGGAGACACGCTCACACGTTCTTCAAAGATGATTGCTTGGGGCAAAGCTTTAGATTATCTATATATTTCCATTGAAAAACAGTTTTCAAAACACTGGCTTAACAATTTACTGCCAGCCACTGTGGAAGTGCTCTCATTCCACCAAGACACGTTTCCTGTTTCACTGAATCACAACCAGACACCCTTAGTGGATGTTGTGTCAAAGTGTGTGCCCATCACAATTCATAGCTGAATAGACTCTCCTTTTGACTAGTACATAATGTAATGTCTTATCACCAGTTATACCGCAGCATTGTTGAATACTCGTTTCTGATTGGCTAGAAGGGCATTCTAGAATGGGCATTAAAACCAGATAACAGGACAATTGGAAAAGATATCGGGACACCTTGCAATCATGAAGCCTACACATGCAGACCGTACTTGCTACAAAGTTACAGAAACTTAAACCAACAACCACACAAACCAAAATAGGATACATTGTAAACGCAGGTCCAACGATGAAAAGCTTTGCTTGCTAGCGAGCCTATTTGCAGGCTCGCTAGCAACACAAACTGTTTGATATGCAATGCGATCTCGTAATGAACAGTGTTGAGTGTCTTGACGAGAAAGCAAACTTTTCTAGCTATGCCAGGCAAAACCGGGCATCATCAGCTCGTTATGGATGTATCCAAATGAATGTCAATAGAAAAGAGCTTAAACAAACACAAATGTAGCTACTTTGCTGTTATTCTGGCTGCAGAGGTTGCGAATGTGTTAGCCGTAGCTATTTGGCTAGCTAACAAGCAAGGGATAAGAACCTTGCCAGAGAGCATGGAAATTGAATATATATAACGAACAACTGGGTTGCGTTATCTTGTTGCATATGCACACGTGCAATCAAGCGATGAGCTAGGCTACATGACGAGAGAAGAACGTTGCCAGCCTGCATAGTGATCGAACTAACGACTGGATATAGAACTAATAGACCGAAATTGACTGGGTCGCGTCTCTAGATATAGAACTAGTGGAACGAACGACTGGGTCGCATCTCTAGCAACCCTAAGATGAGAAAGTATGAATTTGCTTATAAAAAATGTAATATTAATGTTGTTGTTTTTTTTGGGGGGGGGTAAATGTGTGCTTTAGTATTGTTTTCTTTGGCAACTATGGTATAAGAGGGATAAACGTCTCCGTTCTGTATATTACCTTGGAAAAATGAACTCTGCAAAGGGACTCAGCACCGCGTTCGTCCCGCTGCGTCGTCCATTATTTCCAAGTTAATGTACAGAACGTCGGCGTTTATCCCTTACTTGTTTGTCCCTGGGTTGAGGTAAGCGCTATATGTGTCAGGTAATGTTCTGTCTGTTTAGATGTAGCCAGGCAAGAGAACGCTAGCTTGAGAAGGCGACTGGAATGTTCATAGTCTTCAGCCTTCTGGAATATTAATGCATTCTCTATCTCACTGTCTGACATGCCAAGGATGATGGCTTTTGATTGGCTTGCTCGGTATGAGGTGAGGAATTTAACCCGATTTATTATGAAACTGTCAATTAGTTCTTATTTTAGAGGCCATGTCAATCATGTGGACACAGACACACACACACACGCAGGCGCGCGCGCGCACACACATACACACACACACACACACACACACAGACACAGATCCTGAGAGAAAGTCAGTTCTTGTTAATTGGCTGGAAGACCTTGTCAGTGGCCAGGCTGTGGATGAGAGAGTGGTTTTCCACAGCAGTCAAATAGATGGCTCTGTATCGACCGTGTCAGATAGGATGGGAGAGGAAACAAGGATTTGAATAAAAAATAAAGCTCTGACAAAGGCCAATACGTAAAGCTTATTAAAGAGCAGTGATACTAGCATCTTATTCATCTGTTACCATGCATCTGAAACAAAGATAGCTCAGATGTGCGAGTGCCTTTTTTAATATAAAAAAAATGAGTGCAAGATTTCCCTGCCTCCCTGCTAACCCGGGTGTGTTTGTGTCTGTCTCTGTGTGTTTAGTCTGTAGTGATGGGGACCTGCATAACCTAGCATCCAGACTGAAGGACTGGTTCGGAGTTCTCCACCTCGATGCCAACCGAGACCTCAAAACCTCTGCCAACTCTGATTCAGCGGCAGGACGTGAGTCACACCATTATCTGTGTGTCTGTGTGTGTATATCTGATTTTTTTGGCCGTTTTGAAATGGCAATGCCATTTGAAAGTCCATTGCTCTTTTCAGTTCTCGTGAGGACTGTAGATGATGAGGACAGTGCTCCTCTGTGCTCAACTAAAAGTCAACATGTCTCTACACTCACACTTCAACAAACTCTCTCAAACTAACTCACCCTCAGTCTCCAAGCACTTTACACTTTACTAAGTTTTAGACTGAAAAGGTTAAAGACAAGCACCCCCTCAAATACAAATATGAGACACTACGAGACACCACAACACACACACATACAAACGTCTTCCAACACCCCTAACCCCCACACTCACACAATTCTCTCTACCCCCCCCCCCTCCCTCCCCACACACACATCTCGCTAACATCCCTCTCTCCCGTCCCCCAGGTTTTGACACCAGCATCCTGCCCATCTGTAAGGACTCTCTGGGTTGGATGTTCAACAAGCTGGACATGAACTACGACCTCCTGCTGGACCAATCAGAGCTCAGTGCCATCTACCTGGACAAGTATGAGCTGTGTATGAAGCCCCTGTTCAACTCCTGCGACTCCTTCAAGGACGGGAAACTGTCCAACAACGAGTGGTGCTTCTGCTTCCAGAAACCTGACGGTGAGAGAGATGGAGGGGGTGATGGAGGATGGGGTGGAGAAGGGAGGGAGCGTTTTCAAGTAAAGGTGAAGAGGGACAAAAAGCACAAAAAAAAGAAAGAAAGAGAGGGGTGTTTGTTGGTGATGGAAAAAGGAACGTTTGCCCATTTGAACCTGTTCTGTATGTAACTATGTGTGTTGTGTGTGTGTGTGTGTGTTCTGCTCCAGGTCTGCCCTGCCAGAATGAGATGAACAGGATTCAGACTCAGGGTCGACGGAAGAGTCTCATAGGTCAGTCTGCTGGAGTGACAGCTGTCAATCAATAGTTTTTCGTGGGATGTTGGTTATTGTGCACCGTATATGGAAATTCCGATACATATTTAGGCGCAAAACATTACCCAGCTGCCAAAAACAATAGCGCACAGACACACACACACACCCACGCCCCTAACCCCTTCAAACCCTCAGCCAAGCGGTCATCAATAATCATGCATAATAATGTTAGAACTCACAAAAAAACACAGTTTGAGAAATGGCCTTTGACTGGGTCACATAAATGAAAAAGGAGGGTAACGGGTTTGTGTGTGGTGTGTGTGTGTGTGTATGTGGCGCGCACGTGTGTGCATGAGTGCTGTTATTGAAAGTGACTGGTCCCCTTTAAGCAGGATGTATGGCTGCTGTCTCAGTTTAGGCAATAGTAATTGATTGTTTGCCTCAGCCTCTGCACACACAATAACCTACAAAGCCATGGCCATGAGCACGTTGGAGATGTGGGTTTTAGTACATTTGATTTTATTACTGGATTGTTTAGAAATGTATTTTTTATTCTTTATTTTACTCATCCCAACTCTGTCAATCCAGTAGCATAGCCAGACATTCGTTGGTGGGTGGGCCTGCAGAAATTTGAGTGGGATGAAATTGAAGCATTCAAATCATCATTGAATTATAGGTTACCTCACTCTTACTACCACGTTACTTGATCGCACACACAAAACATTTAACACCTGATTTCAAGCAGTCATTTATTTACAATGTAAATTCATGGCTATTGCATTTCACAAGTGACTCACAGCCTACTCAACACACACACACAATAAACCATAGGATATATATAGAACTAGTAACATAATGCCATGACATTGCACAGTTCGCAATAGGCTCAGAAGCCTCTGTTTTACTGGATCCCATCCAGGATATCGGCAGAACTAATTGCAGTGCACACATAGACCTATATACTGAGCAAAAATATAAACGCATTAAGTAAAGTTTTGGTCCCATGTTTCATAAGCTGAAATAAAAGATCCCCGAGATTTTCCATACCCACACAAAAAGCGTATTTCTCTCAAATGTTGTGCACAAATTGGTTTACATCCCTGTTAGTGAGCATTTCTCCTTTGCCAAGATAATCCATCCACCTGACAGGTATAGCATACCAAGAAGCAGATTAAACAGTATGGTCACTACACAGGTGCACCTTGTGCTGGGGTAAATAAAATGTGCAGTTTTGTCACAACACAATGCCACAGATGTCTCAAGTTTTGAGGGAGCGTGCAATTTGCATGCTGACTGCAGGAATGTCCACCAGAGCTGTTGCCAGATAATTGAATGTTCATGTGGTCCTCTGTAGCTCAGCTGGTAGAGCACGGCGCTTGTAACGCCAAGGTAGTGGGTTCGATCCCCGGGACCACCCATACACAACAAAAAAAATAATGTATGCACGCATGACTGTAAGTCGCTTTGGATAAAAGCGTCTGCTAAATGGCATATTATTATTATATTATTATTTCTCTACCATAAGCCTCCTTCAAGGTCGTTTTAGAGAATTTGGCAGTACGTCCAACTGGCCTCACAACTGCAGAACACATGTAACCATGCCAGCCCAGGACCTCTACATCCGGTTTCTTCACCTGCGGAATCGTCTGAGACCACCGACAACTGATGAAACTGTGGGTTTGCACAACCGAAGGATTTCTGCACAAACTATCAGAAACCGTCTCAGGGAAGCTCATCTGCATGCTCGTCGTCCTCACCAGGGTCTTGACCTGACTGCAGTTCGGCGTCGTAACCGACTTCAGTGGGCAAATGCTCACCTTCGATGGCCATTGGCATGCTGGAGAAATGTGCTCTTCACGGATGAATCCCGGTTTCAACTGTACCGGCAGATGGCAGTCAGCGTGTATGGCATCGTGTGGTCAAGTGGTTTGCTGATGTCAATGTTGTGAACAGAGTGCCCCATGGTGGCGGTGGGGTTATGGTATGACCAGGCATAAGCTATGGACAACGTACACAATTGCATTTTATTGATGGCAATTTGAATGCACAGAGATACCGTGACAAGGCCCATTGTTGTGCTATTCACCAGCCGCCATCGCCTCATGTTTCAGCACGATAATGCACGGCCCCATGTCGCAAGGATCTGTACACAATTCCTGGAAGCTGAAAATGTACGAGTTCTTCCATGGCCTGCATACTCACCAGACATGTCACCCATTGAGCATGTTTGGGATGCTCTGGATCGACGTGTACGACAGCGTGTTCCAGTTCCCGCCAAATTATCCAGCAACTTCGCACAGCCATTGAAGAGGAGTGGGATGACATTCCACAGGCCACAATCAACGGCCTGATCAACTATGCGAAGGAGATGTCTCGCTGCATGAGGCAAATGGTGGTCACACCAGATACTGACTGGTTTTCTGATCCACGGCCCTACCTTTTTTGTTTACGTATCTGTGACCAACATACGCAATATCTGTATTCCCAGTCATGTGAAATTCATCGATTAGGGCCGAATGAATTTCAATTGACTGATTTCCTTATATGAACTGTAACTCTGTAAAATCATTGAAATTGTTGCACGTTGCGTTTATATTTTTGTTCAGTGTAGATGTAAACTTAAAGACAAGATTAAATTGAGAATAGTCTGTGTGACAATATTATTAATAGCCTGCATTCGTTGTCAAATTATGAATGATGAACAGCATGTGTATTTGAGGCAGGAAACGGAGCCATGTTGTTGTTGTTTTTTGCCAAAATGCAACTTTTTTCAAATCTTCATATAAAGTACCATGCAGTTTATTTTATTTTATTAGATAGACCATCCAATAGAAGAGAGTCTCAGGTTTATAATACACATACAGTGGCCAAACAATTCCAAAAAAATATCATAAGGGCATTGTTTCAAAATATATATTTTTTTAAATCACAGTTTCACCGGTGTGATCAATTTGAGAAAAATATATTTTCTATTTCATTCTGTTATATTCCATTATCTTACAACTATAAAAGCTATATACAGTGGGGGAAAAAAGTATTTAGTCAGCCACCAATTGTGCAAGTTCTCCCACTTAAAAAGATGAGAGAGGCCTGTAATTTTCATCATAGGTACCGTACATGTCAACTATGACAGACAAAATGAGAATTTTTTTTCCAGAAAATCACATTGTAGGATTTTTTATGAATTTATTTGCAAATTATGGTGGAAAATAAGTATTTGGTCAATAACAAAAGTTTCTCAATACTTTGTTATATACCCCTTGTTGGCAATGACACAGGTCAAACGTTTTCTGTAAGTCTTCACAAGGTTTTCACACACTGTTGCTGGTATTTTGGCCCATTCCTCCATGCAGATCTCCTCTAGAGCAGTGATGTTTTGGGGCTGTCCCTGGGCAACACGGACTTTCAACTCCCTCCAAAGATTTTCTATGGGGTTGAGATCTGGAGACTGGCTAGGCCACTCCAGGACCTTGAAATGCTTCTTACGAAGCCACTCCTTCGTTGCCCGAGGTGTGTTTGGGATCATTGTCATGCTAAAAGACCCAGCCACGTTTCATCTTCAATGCCCTTGCTGATGGAAGGAGGTTTTCACTCAAAATCTCACGATACATGGCCCCATTCATTCTTTCCTTTACACGGATCAGTCGTCCTGGTCCCTTTGCAGAAAAACAGCCCCAAAGCATGAAGTTTCCACCCCCATGCTTCACAGTAGGTATGGTGTTCTTTGGATGCAACTCAGCATTCTTTGTCCTCCAAACACGATGAGTTGAGTTTTTGCCAAAAAGTTATATTTTGGTTTCATCTGACCATATGACATTCTCCCAATCCTCTTCTGGATCATCCAAATGCACTCTAGCAAACTTCAGACGGGCCTGGACATGTACTGGCTTAAGCAGGGGGACACGTCTGGCAATGCAGGATTTGAGTCCCTGGCGGAGTAGTGTGTTACTGATGGTAGGCTTTGTTACTTTGGTCCCAGCTCTCTGCAGGTCATTCACTAGGTCCCCCCGTGTGGTTCTGGGATTTTTGCTCACCGTTCTTGTGATCATTTTGACCCCACGGGGTGAGATCTTGCGTGGAGCCCCAGATCGAGGGAGATTATCAGTGGTCTTGTATGTCTTCCATTTCCTAATAATTGCTCCCACAGTTGATTTCTTCAAACCAAGCTGCTTACCTATTGCAGATTCAGTCTTCCCAGCCTGGTGCAGGTCTACAATTTTGTTTCTGGTGTCCTTTGACAGCTCTTTGGTCTTGACCATTGTGGAGTTTGGAGTGTGACTGTTTGAGGTTGTGGACAGGTGTCTTTTATACTGATAACAAGTTCAAACAGGTGCCATTAATACAGGTAACGAGTGGAGGACAGAGGAGCCTCTTAAAGAAGAAGTTACAGGTCTGTGAGAGCCAGAAATCTTGCTTGTTTGTAGGTGACCAAATACTTATTTTCCACCATAATTTGCAAATAAATTCATTAAAAATCCTACAATGTGATTTTCTGGATTTTTTTTTCTCAATTTGTCTGTCATAGTTGACGTGTACCTATGATGAAAATGACAGGCCTCTCTCATTTTTTTAAGTGGGAGAACTTGCACAATTGGTGGCTGACTAAATACTTTTTTTCCCCACTGTAGTTGTGTTGACTGTGATTAAGGCACTGGATTATGAGCTCTCTTGTTTTGAACAAATGAACAAATTAAATAGGCAGTGTCATGGTCTATATACAGTTGAAGTTGGAAGTTTACATTCACCTTAGCCAAATACATTTAAACTCAGTTTTTCGCAATTCCTGACATTTAATCCTATTAATAATCCCCTGTCTTAGGTCAGTTAGGAACACCACTTTATTTTAAGAATGTGAAATGTCAGAATAATAGTAGAGAGAATGATTTATTTCAGCTTTTATTTCTTTCATCACATTCCCAGTGAGTAAGAAGTTTACATACACTCAATTAGTATTTGGTATCATTGCCTTTAAATTGTTTAACTTGGGTCAAACATTTCGGCTAGCCTTCCACAAGCTTCCCACAATAAGTTGGGGGAATTTTTGCCCATTCCTCCTGACAGAGCTGGTGTAACTGAGTCAGGTTTGTAGGCCTCCTTGCTTGCACACACCTTTTCAGTTCTGCCGACACATTTTCTATATGATTGAGATCAGGGCTTTGTGATGGCCACTCCAATACCTTGACTTTGTTGTCCTTAAGCCATTTTGCCACAACTTTGGAAGTATGCTTGAGGTCATTGTCCATTTGGAAGACCCATTTGCGACCAAGCTTTAACTTCCTGACTGATGTCTTGAGATGTTGCTTCAATATATCCACATAATTTTCCTTCCTCATGATGCCATCAATTTTGTGAAGTGCACCAGTCCCTCCTGCAGAAAAGCACCCCCACAGCATGATGCTGTCACCCCCGTTCTTCACGATTGGGATGGTGTTCTTCGGCTTGCAAGTTCCCCCTTTTTCCTCCAAACATAACGATGGTCATTATGGCCAAACAGTTCTATTTTTGTTTCATCAGACCAGAGGACATTTCTCCAAAAAGTACGATCTTTGTCCCCATGTGCAGTTGCAAACCGTAGTCTGGCTTCTTTATGGCGGTTTTGGAGCAGTTGCTTCTTCCTTGCTGAGCGGCCTTTCAGGTTATATCGATATAGGACTCGTTTTACAGTGGATATAGATACTTTTGTACCTGTTTCCTCCAGAATCTTCACAAGGTCCTTTGCTGTTGTTCTGGGATTGATTTGCACTTTTCGCACCAACGTACTTTAATCTCTAGGAGACAGAACGCGTCTCCTTCCTGAGCGGTATGATGGCTGCGTGGTCTCATGGTGTTTATACTTGCGTACTATTGTTTGTACAGATGAATGTGGTACCTTCAGGCGTTTGGAAATTGCTCCCAAGGATGAACCAGACTTGTGGATGTCTACAAAAAAATGTCTGAGGTCTTGGCTGATTTCTTTTGATTTTCCCATGATGTCAAGCAAAGAGGCACTGAGTTTGAAGGTAGGCCTTGAAATACATCCACAGGTACACCTCCAATTGACTCAAATGATGTCAATTAGCCTATCAGAAGCTTCTAAAGCCATGACATCATTTTCTGGAATTTTCCAAGCTGTTTAAAGGCACAGTCAACTTAGTGTACGTAAACTTCTGACCCACTGGAATTGTGATACAGTGGATTATTAGTGAAATAATCTGTCTGTAAACAATTGTTGGGTAAATTACTTGTGTCATGCACAAAGTAGATAGTAGATAGTCGTAACCGACTTGCAAAAACTATAGTTTGTTAACAAGAAATGTGTGGAGTGGTTGAAAAACAAGTTTTAATGACTCCAACCTAAGTGTATGTAAACTTCCGACTTCAACTGTAGCATATAGCCATAGAAGCACAGTGATTTATGCCTCAATACGTAATAAATCCGTAATAAATGCCTTTAATACACCACCACAAAGAAATCGATAATTTTGTTTAAGCAGGCCTTAAAAAACATTATGGTGTCACATAGCTTTTTTATTTATTTTTATGTAGCTGCGAGTAGCTAAATGTAGCAATGAGTGAGGTTCACAGGATGCCAGAAAGGACATAAGATCAGTTGGATAACAAAGCAAGCACTCTATCATGTAGGAACTATCTTCCTTCATGTGCAATCAGTTCAATCATGACCATGTTTATCTCTCAATACCACAAGGTTGACGCAAGTTAAGTTTTGTTTAGAGCTGTAGGTTGGTTATCTTTGAATACAGGTAATCATTCTTAATGTCATTACTTAATGTATTGAGTTTATATACCAATTATGGGGTCAATCTGACTAATGTTAAGATTTGTGAAATATTTTCAGTGTTATTTTCACAATATTTCACATTGTTCGTCTGCATAATTAAATCGAACATTCTTTTGCATGAGACAAAGTCCACTTGATCAATAGTTATTACTCTAGTATCCTATGGTGCCACTGGTGCCAATGACATATATTTTGCCACCAACTGGTCTGGTGCAGCCATCTAAGGTAGCACTGTTCCAAAGACCGCATTGAGGCCCAGCAATATGTGGAGGCCAATCAGATCAGATTTCTTTGCATTATATTAGGCCTACTCGCTCTTACACTAAACAAAGGTAATGTAAATAATAACAGTAGGCTACAACGTACAGTACAATAAAGCAGTACAATATACAGTTCAGTGAAAGAAAATTTAACATAGGCCTACCATTGTTGTCAGACTCACAGCACAAGATAACGGGGCTTGGTGTTGAACATTGAAATGATATCATCATAATCCAATGACTCAGTCAGTTGTCTTTCAAAGGAGAGCAGTGACAAATTGTTCAGGCGGCCTGTGAGCATGGATCATTTACAGTGTAGAATAGACGTTATACAGTGCAGCTGGTGATAGGCAGAGTGGTGATGGCTCTAAGAAGCCTGTTCATGTTCGGAAAAATGTATTTGGAACAGGTGTCAAGCACCTCGATGAGCGATGGATAGGACTAACTCTCATGTACCTTCCGTTTAAGCTGCTGTACAAAAACAATTCCATAGAAATGCCATCATGGGTACTGGATGGCTGTATCGCTGTCATTTAACCAAATGAGTCTGATTGGGGCAGGCTGGCAGCTGCGGCCTTCTTCATTATCCTGTATGAAATCGACTGTTGAGTTCCATAAATTGTATATCCAATATCTTGTTCCATATTGCCTGTAAATCCAGTTGCTCCTAATGGGGGCTGCTTTCCCCACTGTATATGTAACATGCGAGTCCACAAACCTTGCTGGCAGTTTTCTGTTTCAGGAACTGGTAACATCCCAGTTGTGGATATCATTTTTGACCATCAAATCATCTGTAAGCTTAATGATTTTATCGAAATCACCTTTAGAGTTGTCTCTGAATGAACTGAAACTGTCTTTAAGTTTCGATGCAATCAACAATTGATATAGAGTGGGAATGTAGGCCTATTGTGGTGAAATTACTGATACTGTGTGCATGTCAATCTCTCCTGGCTCAAAGTAGAGGAGAGATTGACTGCATCACTACTTGTCTTTGTGAGAGGTATTGATGTGTTGAAAGGACCGAACTGTCTGTTCAAACAGCTAACACACAGCTCAGACACCCATATATACCCCACAAAAAAAAAAAAAAAAAGACATGCCACCAGGGGTCTCTTCACAGTGTTCAAGTCCAGAACAGACTCTGGGAAATGCACAGTACTACATATAGACATGACTACATGGAACTCTCTTCCACATCAAGTAACTCAAGCGAGCAGTAAAATCAGATTTTTTAAAATGGATAAAACAACACCTCACGGCACAACGTAGACTGTGAAGAGACACACGCACAAACACACGTGGTATTGTGGATTTTATATCGATCCCATTTGGGTCCCGCTTTAAATGACGTTCAGCTTATAAAGGCTTCATAAAGCCTTCATAATGTCTTCATAAGCACTACATAAATGTGTTACAAAGTATCTATAACCATATGTCATGCTTTATAAAGGGCTCATAAATGTGGCATAACTGTGTGACATAATCACCCATGTCAAATGTGACATAACCCAGTAGGTCGAATATGATATTAACATGTGCTTTATAATAGGTGACATGTTGGGTTGAAAGATTGGAATACGCTCTGAAGTGATGTCATGTTAGTCACATTACACCTAATCTCGTTCCCAGACACTTCCACCCAAATGTGCGGAAGGTCTGGTAGATCAACGCATCAAACTTGGCCTTGATTAGTTAGGGTTAGGTTTAAAATAATATTTTAAGAAGATAAATTGTGGAAATAGGCAGGGTTTAGCCATAAGTATGACTTTTTTACTGTGTTAATTAGTGACGATGACAAATACTTTACTCAGTAAGGTCACTCCTATATAATTCTATGGTCACTCCCACAAAGGCCAACTTTGAATGGTTGATATCCCAGGCTTATATGTGCTGAGTGTGCAATAGCCTGGGGACGACGTTACACCAAGAAACACTTACCTTGATTAAAGGCCCCCAACCTAAAGAAATTGAAAGTGGCTTTCTTCTGGATCCAAGTTACATGTTCCTCAGTACACAAACAAGCAGACAACAAGAATTAGCCATACCGCGCGGTGTTGGGCCCATCAGGTAATTGACACATTCACCCACTCCCCCGCTGAAAGATCAGCCACAAAATGTTGGCACCATTGTAACAGGTTGTAATCAAGCCCTGGTCCCAGCATGGGAACAGAAGAGGAACACCTGGTGTGGTGGTCTCAGGTTGGACTACTCCAAATCATCTAGGCTCCATCAACCCATTGAAATACCTCTCACACCCTACAGTAACCTGTGGATCATGAGAGAATAATCATAAATCAGCAGAACGTTAATAACCTATTTATTGACACTTTATGTAGTATCCTGTAATACTTAATTTGAAGTGAGACACCTTCAGTCATTCATAACACATCCATAAATGCCTTGTATCATATGACGCTGTACTTACTATAAAGTCAGACACCTTTGGTCATTCATAACACATATATAAAAGCTAAATGATGTAAACACAAATGTATTAACACTTAGGGAATTATCCCTAACAGCTAAAGCAAATAAACATTAAAGACATGTTTAAACCATACATTTCCTTTCACTTGTACATTTTTAAAACAATACAAATACATTGTTTCAAAAAGTCCAGCAATGCAATTACATTGAAGATTGCACAGGGCTGTAAATAGTGTAGCTTGTCCATGAGTTGGTGGACGAATGGTTCTTGCCTCTCTGCCTGCTGGAGGTACTGCATGTTGGTTCCAACCTTAAAAGTAACAACAAAGAAAGTAAGCAGGGCTGTTAGGAAATGCCTTTGTCACACTGTCTGGATAAGGGCAATTCTGTGCTGCACCAGAAACTCTAAATGGGGAGATGGGGAAACTCCATTAGATTCATATTATTATATTCATTTACATTACATTTTACATTTTCCTCTGTCATTTACAAATCTCATGACTTGACTTTGAGACGTGGCTGTATCTAAGGGGATTTTTATTTAGCTGAGGCCGCTAGCTTGGAAAATTTCAGCTATCTAGCAATTGCTGTGAAGTCACCGAAATTATTTGAAATAACAACTGAGGTAGCTACAGTATGTAATCTAACTCAACACAACTACTACAAACTAATTTAAATTACAATAAATAAAGGTTCACTTACTTGTTTTTCGCTGTCCGGTGGCACCACAATTGGGCATTTGATTTGCGAACTCATCACATGATCAGCATCTTGTCATCGACACTAAAAAAGTACTTCCAGGTCACGGAATTTCTGAAATTTCCAAAATAAAAGTCCACCACATAATAATATAAAAGTGTCAACAACCTGTATTTATTAATGATATGAAAAATAATTGTCTAAACATTAACAATGATTCATATTTGTTCAAGTGCCATTTGCATTAAATGTGGGTTTTAAAACATGTTCCAATGTCATATAAATGCTCCCAATGCGAATCACTGTATATGTAATACATATTGGCTTATAGAGCAAAAACTGTTTTGGGTGCCACAGTAAAATTATTGTAGAGAGTTCTCAGTAAGGTCTGTAGAATGTATATATGGTGTCATTTCATGGGGCTCTGAATAATACGAATGTTGCTGGCCTTTTACTCCAGCCATTCCATCATCACGTGCGATTACTGTGCTACAGAAAACCCTCAAGCCAAACAACAGCCAGGGCATGCACACTGAATTAAAGGGCAACTACACTCAAGCATCTAAGTTTCTTCGATTTTTCACAGACCTCAAAAGTCATCCCCTGAAGTGGTTTAAGCATTGTTGTGAACACAGAAAATGAAATGTTGTTTTTCTATTAAAAAATAGTGAAAAAATAAGAAACAAAACTGAGAAAATTGATTTTGGGTGAAGGCAAAACATTTAAACAGATTTTAAAAGGCCTCACCAATGTAATTTGGGGAAAGTTGAGGTCAGGTCCAATATTGACTATGCACCCAAGAGGGAAAGAAGTTGGGTCATCCTAGAAATGTTTAATAGTAATATAATATATAACATTTAGCAGCCGCTTTTATCCAAAGCAACTTACAGCCATGATTTAATACATTTTTACGTATGGGTGGTCCTAGGAATCGAATTTTAAAATGACTTATAAGGCCTTTATTAAGCAGTGCTTATGTCACCCTTTATAAAGCACAGGTTTATGTCATATATGACATAGTGGGTTATGTCACACAGTTATGCCACATTTATGAACCCTTTATAAAGCATGACATACAGTTATAGATGATTTGTAACACATTTATGTATTGTTTATGAAGGCATTTGAAGGCTTTATGAAACCTTTATAAGCTGCATGTAATTTAAAGCGGGACCTAAATGGGGTCATAATAGCATAATAATGTAGTAATGTCTTGTATGATGTATTGTGTAATTTATAATGCAGGCTGTTGTTGTGTTTTGCTGTGATGTAATTGTTTTAACCCTGTTTGGACCCAAGGAAGCGCTGCCTTGGCAGCAGCTAATGGGGATCCAAATAAATATTAAAATATAAATATAAAATAACTTCGCAAATGCTCCAAAGTTATTTTCTTTATGAGGTCTCTTGAGACATTTTTTACAGTGAGCTTTGTTTGGCCATTTTACTTGTTTTTGTTAGCCAGTGCTAGTGAGTTTTAGCTAGCAAGCTAGCTAGCTAACAGTGAGTAGCCTACACAGTGTAGCCTAGCCTACACAGTGATAACTACTGTTTACTGCAGATGGTATCAGTGTGGAATGATACGTGCCAGAACCTGCCCATTATTTTGAAATTGCATGACTTGGACTGAAATAGGTGCCGGTACTCATTTTGGGTGCCGTTTCTGTTTATATTTAGGTGCAGGAACTCCTCAATACTTTTGAGCTAATATTCTATAGGAAGTGCAGGGACTCAAGCAGAATAACATTGGAGGTGCCGGTACGCAGTTCCCGTGAGCTACTGCCCAAGTCAAGTACTGTGTTTAGGTAAAAAAAAAACTAAGAATATCCAGTTTGGAACACTGACAAGGAGAGAATGATAATACTGACTAACTCAATCTGATTGGGTGGGCCTGGGCCCAACCAGACCCATCCGTGCCTACACGCCTGTGTCAATCTCTTTATCTCTGACAATCTCTCTCTCTCTCTCCCTCACAACAACCTCTCCCTCCCTCTCTCTAGGGGCCTATATTCCACGCTGTTCTGAGGAGGGTTACTTTAAGCCAACCCAGTGTCATGGCAATACTGGACAGTGTTGGTGTGTGGACAAATACGGCAACGAGATCGCCGGCTCCAGAAAACAGGGCAACCCCACCTGTGGTAAGGCCCATCAGTCAACACACACACACACACACACAAACACACACACACAACACACAATCATGTACACAAGCACATATAACCAATATTCGTACTCTATGCACCAGAGCTGGCTTCAAATACTATTGTGAGTCATTCCAAATACTTTATCTGTGTTTGATTGAGCTTGCCTGGCTTAATGGACCAATAGAATAGCACCAAAACTGCAGATCTCGCCGATTTGGCATTCCAGGCAGGCTAGAGCAAACGCTCAAAGTATTTTAAAGATTTCACATAGTATTTGAACCCGACATAACATTTCTAACACTTTTCAGCACAAGAGCACACGCAAACACACACACAAACACCCCTCCAGGATTCCTTTTACAATGTGTCTCATCTGTCTCTATGAGTGTGCTCTTTGATACAGGTGTTGCTGTGTGTGTGAGTGTGTTATCTAGGTCTGTGTAATCTGGGGTGCTGGAGGCAGCCAGCTCGCTGAGTCTTTCTTTAAAGATACCACTGAAGCATGTGGGGAATCTCAATGACAAGGTCTCTGTTCTGTTAGAGCCTTTTTATGGCGCAAATGTTTGTGAGTGTCTCCCACAAAACAAATACTCTCCAGGCCTTTTAGAGGAACAGAAGTTGCCTTTGTCATCATGTTGTTGTTGTTGTTGTTTGTGGAGTGTGGTGGGCATTTGTGTGTCCTCCTATCTCTGAAGCGTAGTTCCATTTGACAAAAAGACTAATCTTCTGTGACAATTGCCAGACTGAATGTTGGTGTGGTAAACCCTGCTGCTAATAGAAGATGTGTAATCACCCAGACAGACCTGAGAACAGCCTGGTGAAGCCTGTGAAGTCTAATCTATCTATAGCTGAATGCCTCTGGCTGCCTCTGATTCCCTGCTCATGTATTTGGGATTCAACAGTGTTCCTTTGAAAGGTTTCATGCTTTGAGATCGTGAGCTGGGATAAAGTAGAGCTCAGGCTCACACGGACCACTGGAGGAAGATGCCGTTATTTACACTCATCATGCATTGTGTTGTCGGAATAGCACATCTCAATCAAAGGAAGCTGTATGTGGATTGGTTGTTTGTTTGTTTGTTTGTTTGTCGGTCTGGCTGTCTGTCGGTCGGTCTGTCGGTCAGTCTGTCGGTCTGTCACTCTGTCTGCCTTTCTCAGGCGTATTTTGTCTCTTTCTCTGTCTTTCAGTTTCTGTCTCTCTGCCTGCCTACCTGTCTCTCTCTTTGTTACCCGTCTGTCTGTCTCGGTATCTAACCTGTCTGTCTCTCTGTCTCTGTCTCTAACCTGTCTATTTCCCTGTCTCTGTAGGCCCTATCTAACCTGTCTGTCTCTGTCTGTCCGTGTGTCTAACCTGTCTGTCTCTTTGTCTCTGTGTAGAGGAGGACCAAGAGACCTCGGGGGATTTTGGCAGCGGGGGCGGCGTCCTTCTCCTTGATGACCAGGAGGAGGAGCCACCTCGGAGTGGGAGGAGCCGGCAGAAGCAGAGGCGGGGCCGGATCCATCCCAGAGGGGCCATCGAGGATGACGAGGACGAGGAAGATGACAAAGATGACGAGATTGGCTACGTCTGGTAGCTCCGCCCCCACCTGCTCTCCCATCAACCAACCAGGGACTCCCGTTAACTCTGCACAGACCTGAAGCCATTCCAGCGTCTCCTTCGTCCCACCCCCTACTCCTCAGCATCAGTCCATCTCCAACTGACTTTCCCTTCCTCTTGTTCATAACTTCATTGAAACTTTCTCTTTGTTAATCCTCTCCTACTCGACCTTCATAGAATGTGTCCCCCTCCTACTCTCCTTCAGATAATAGAGACCTATTAAATTCAAACAAAGACTGTCTAGTCTCTTTTAATGTGTTTCCCTCTGCTTCAACTGTCCCCAACTAAGATTGCTCTCTCTTTCTTGCTCTTGCGCCCTGTACCTCGCTCATCTCCCCTTTCTCTCTCTCTATCTGTCTGTGTCTCTGGGAGTCTCGTGTCTGTCTTTGAGGCCAGAGACACATTGGATGTAAATACGTTCACAACAGGAAGGCGAGATTCTGCAGTATGTTCCGTCCCCTGGCCCTTCTGTCAGAGACTGTTCTGTTCTGTGTTCCACTCCTGTCCTCTCTCCTCATGTTCTAGAATACCATATTCTCGGGTTCCAGAATATTCATAGGCTCTTTGCTTGAGAATATTGTTCTTGCTGTTATTGAATGTTCCCGGGTGTCCTAGAATCAGCAAGAGTGATGATGTGTTTTTTTTGCATGTTCCCACTTCTACACCCATGCTGAAGACATGTTTGGGTGGCCAGATATAACTCTTTATGTAACCCAGAGTATACACATTAGTTTGGTTTATTTGGTGACAATGCCCACATTCGCTGCTGCAGTGCTCTCTTCTGTTGCTATCTTAATGCTGTGCAAACCTCCTCTAATGTAGCTTTTAGAAGTTTAAAACGATGTTGAGAGCCACTAACTGAATAGCAACCTCTGTCTTCAGCTTGAAAGTGCAAAGA
Organism: Coregonus lavaretus; assembly: GCF_964263955.1. Lineage (NCBI taxonomy): Eukaryota > Metazoa > Chordata > Actinopteri > Salmoniformes > Salmonidae > Coregonus > Coregonus lavaretus. Next base: position 23,390 of record NW_028164018.1, read on the forward strand.
TATTTATTATCTTTCCATTAATTGATAATTAACATTTTAAACATTTTTTAAAGCTAGTTTTGTACTTTGGTTCAGGTGGAGACGAGCACTTTGTCTGTGGAATTTCAGATCAGAGAAATCCCACAAAGAACCCAGTCACCATTATTCTGACCTGTTTCAAACCTCCATAAACCAGCCTGCAGCTTTAGAGACGGACACAAATATATATTTTTTGAATTCTAACGGTTTGCTTTGAAAAAAATTACTAAAAGCAGCGGGAGTTTAAAAATAACGTTTTACCATAATAGTTTTGCTTGTCGTAGAGTTTGATTTCTGTAGCATTTGGTTTGTATTGTTGACCGAAGAAGTGAAATATTCTAGCTATAGCTTCTATTCTAAATGAGTTCCTGTTTTATTTCAGAATATTTCTGGTTGCAGTCAAGTGAGGTCAGTTATCGTAGTGTATCTACCCCACAAACCGAGATGAGATAGTCGTAACCCATAAGGCAGGCTTATGAACAGTTATAAGCGTTACACAGGTACAGTATAAGCACACACACACAATGCTTAGTGGCATTTCACTTTGATAATGACAGGCCTTGGATGATTGGATGCATATATTCACAGGTCTGAGCCGGGCACTATATGCTTCATTGGGCATGTGATGTAGCGTAATGATATATTGCTTTTGCGTGCTTCGGCCAGTGGGAACCAATCTTGAACAGATTTTTGATTAATGTGTCTGTTGTGATTGACACTTTAGTCCATCCAGCACAGACAACAGCTCCACAGAATACACTATTCTACTCTTCAGCAAGTCAGTTGGCACCACTGATGTTTTCCATTTTCTCTGTGAAATAGAATTGTAGTTACAGGCAGGGACACAGCTAATTAGAAAACAGTCTATCACGACCAAACCCTGCTTGCTCCTTTCACGCTGGCGGAATGCGTGAGTGAGTTTTACAGCCGTGGCTCTCCTCTCATTCATCTAATTTCCCTTATTTGGGTTTTATAGCTCGGAGTCGACACCCGTAGAGTCAGCCTTTCATCTCATTCTTCTCCCAGAGGAGCCTGGGAAACCTGGAGACAGGAAGAGGAACTCAGGGGATGAAAGTGATGTTTGGGGCTTTTTTTCTCCTTCCCTCAAATCTCTCTCCCTTTCTCTAATTCCCATCCTCAATTTTTGGTCTCTGTTCTTATTGCTCTCCCTTTTCTCCCTTCTTCTGTCCACTCCTTATCCCTCTCTAATATTTCCCTTTCTCTCATTCTTATATACACTATATCTGTGTATTTACTAAGAACTGATGGGTGATTTCTCCCTCGGTCCCTTCTCGATCGGTTGGTCCTTTCAGATCACAACATTAACTCATCTAGTCACAACTGATCACTGCATCACAGTGACCTCTACCCCTGATATTGATTGGTTGTTTGTTTATCAGGTCAATAGCATGCATGATGACCCTTTTGTGTTTTGTCCCTTTGAATCTTCAACTCTAACCTCTCTGTGTGTATATCAGCCAGAGAGACAATAAACCTCCCGCTAACACAATACGCACACACACCCACACACACACACAGACTGTAACATACGTGTAACGTTATCTCTTGCTGTAGCAGTGTAAGGCCCCTTCTTTTGATTCTGCAATCAACCTGCCCTTGACCTTTGCCCTCTCATCATAACAGACCCTTGCCCTGTCCTGATGTCACTGCTGTCCCTCCCTGGCCTGGCTTGCTTGTGTAGTACATAGCTGAGTAACCCTCCCTCTTTTTGGTCCTAGTCGCTCAAACGTCTACAGAAGCGCAATTACATGCAATCCCTAGGTCCTTTGCTGTTGCTGAACTGTCCTCATACACACACATGCACATACACTCCCCTACGTATTTATTTGGACAGTGAAGCTAAAATGTTTAATTTGGCTCTATACTCCAGCTATTTGGATTTGACATCAAATGTTTTATATGTGGCGACAGTATAGAATGTCACCTTTTATTTGAGGGTATTTTCATACACATCCGTTTTACTGTTTAGAAATGAAAGTATGCTATGTAAATAGTCCCCCCATTTGAAAATGTCATAAGTATTTAGACAAATTCACTTACAGTGTATTACATTTAGTCAAAAGTTAAGTATTTGGTCCCATATTCCTAGCTTGTGACTCCACAGATTTGTTGGATGCATTTGCGGTTTGCTTTGGTTGTGTTTCATATTATGTTGTGCCCAATAGAAATGAATGGTAAATAATGTATTGTGTCATTTTGGAGTCACTTCTATTGTAAATAAGAATAGAATATGTTTCTAAACACTTCTACATAAATGTGTATTCTACCATGATTACGAATAATCATGAATGAATCATTAATTATGATGAGTGAGGAAGTTACATAGGCATGAATATCATACCCCCCCCCCCCCCCCCCACAAAAAAAAAAATGCTAACCTCCCCTGTTATTAGTAATGGAGGATAGCATGTCTTGGGGGTATGATCTTTGTGCATCTGTAGCTTTCTCACTCACCATTATTCACGTTTATTTTGTCCAAATACTTATGACACATTTAAATGGGGGGACTACATACATAAAGTGCATTCATTTTTAAACAGTAAAACCGATATGTATGAAAATACCCATTCTGGTCTGTTGCCGCATATACACTGCTAAAAAAATAAAGGGAACACTAAAATAACACATCCTAGATCTGAATGAATGAAATAATCTTATTAAATACTTTTTTCTTTACATAGTTGAATGTGCTGACAACAAAATAACACAACAATTATCAATGGAAATCACATTTATCAACCCATGGAGGTCTGGATTTGGAGTCACCCTCAAAATTAAAGTGGAAAACCACACTACAGGCTGATCCAACTTTGATGTAATGTCCTTAAAACAAGTCAAAATGAGGCTCAGTAGTGTGTGTGGCCTCCACGTGCCTGTATGACCTCCCTACAACGCCTGGGCATGCTCCTGATGAGGTGGCGGATGGTCTCCTGAGGGATCTCCTCCCAGACCTGGACTAAAGCATCCGCCAACTCCTGGACAATCTGTGGTGCAACGTGGCGTTGGTGGATGGAGCGAGACATGATGTCCCAGATGTGCTCAATTGGATTCAGGTCTGGGGAACGGGCGGGCCAGTCCATAGCATCAATGCCTTCCTCTTGCAGGAACTGCTGACACACTCCAGCCACATGAGGTCTAGCATTGTCTTGCATTAGGAGGAACCCAGGGCCAACCGCACCAGCATATGGTCTCACAAGGGGTCTGAGGATCTCATCTCGGTACCTAATGGCAGTCAGGCTACCTCTGGCAAGCACATGGAGGGCTGTGCGGCCCACCAAAGAAATGCCACCCCACACCATGACTGACCCACTGCCAAACCGGTCATGCTGGAGGATGTTGCAGGCAGCAGAACGTTCTCCACGGCGTCTCCAGACTCTGTCACGTCTGTCACATGTGCTCAGTGTGAACCTGCTTTCATCTGTGAAGAGCACAGGGCGCCAGTGGCGAATTTGCCAATCTTGGTGTTCTCTGGCAAATGCCAAACGTCCTGCACGGTGTTGGGCTGTAAGCACAACCCCCACCTGCGGACGTCGAGCCCTCATACCACCCTCATGGAGTCTGTTTCTGACCGTTTGAGCAGACACATGCACATTTGTGGCCTGCTGGAGGTCATTTTGCAGGGCTCTGGCAGTGCTCCTCCTGCTCCTCCTTGCACAAAGGCGGAGGTAGCAGTCCTGCTGCTGGGTTGTTGCACTCCTACGGCCTCCTCCACGTCTCCTGATGTACTGGCCTGTCTCCTGGTAGCACCTCCATGCTCTGGACACTATGCTGACAGACACAGCAAACCTTCTTGCCACAGCTCGCATTGATGTGCCATCCTGGATGAGCTGCACTACCTGAGCCACTTGTGTGGGTTGTAGACTCCGTCTCATGCTACCACTAGAGTGAAAGCACAGCCAGCATTCAAAAGTGACCAAAACATCAGCCAGGAAGCATAGGAACTGAGAAGTGGTCTGTGGTCACCACCTGCAAAACCAGTCCTTTATTGGGGGTGTCTTGCTAATTGCCTATAATTTCCACCTGTTGTCTATTCCATTTGCACAACAGCATGTGAAATGTATTGTCAATCAGTGTTGCTTCCTACGTGGACAGTTTGATTTCACAGAAGTGTGATTGACTTGGAGTTACATTGTGTTGATTAAGTGTTCCCTTTATTTTTTTGAGCAGTGTATATATATTGCCAAATTGTCCAAATAAATACGTTGGGGAGTGTACACACACACACGGACACATACACACACACAATACAGTTTTACGACAACTCCGCTAGTTCAAACACACATATAAATGGCCATATTTGCAAAAGTCTTCTTTGTTAATTCTATATATTTTTTACTTTGTAAAGAGTTAAAGATGACTAATGTTAAAGGGTAATATATTGCTGTGTGAAGGCACTGTGGCTTTGTCCAGTTGCAGACTGAGGTGTGGAAATCGATTGTCCTTAATGTAGCTAGATTCCAGAAGCTCTTTCCATAGAAGCATAGTGCAGTGAGTTTTTGAGTGTCTTATTTTTCCCCTTCTGAAGTTATAATGGAATGTTGATGTTATGTGCTGAAAATACCTTTATTTTATTGTAACAGTTTGTCTGAATAAATTTAAGTCTGTCCTGTCCTGTACCTTCTCTTTGTGATGGTCTTATTTAAATAATGACATTTTGGCTGGACGCACAAACATACAGTGCCTTCAGAAATTCACACCCCTTGACTTTTACCAAATTTTGTTGTTACAGCCTGAATTTAAAATGGATAAAATTGAGATTTTGTGTCACTGGCCTACACACAATACCCCATAATGTCAAAGTGGAATTATATTTTTAGACATTTTTACTAAATAATAAAAAAACAAAATGAAAAGCAGTAAGAATTTGCTTTTCAAGTCATATAATAAATTGCATGGACTCCCTCTTTGTGCAATAAGAGTGTTAAACATGATTTTTGAATGACTACCTCATCTCTGTACTCCACACATACAATTATCTGTAAGGTCCCTCAGTCGAGCAGTGAATTTCAAACACAGATTCAACCACAAAGACCAGGGAGGTTTTCCAATGCCTCGCAAAGAAGGGTACCTATTGGTAGATGGGTAAAAATAAAACAAGAAGACATTGAATATCCCTTTGAGCATGGTGATTAATTACACTTTGTATTGTTTATCAATACACCCAGTCACTACAAAGATACAGGCGTCCTTCCTAACTCAGTTGCCGGAGAGGAAGGAAACCGCTCAGCGATTTCAACATGAGGTCAATGGTGACTTTAAAACAGTTAAAGTTTAATTGATGTATAAGAGAAAACTGAGGATGGATCAACAACATTGTAGTCAATCCACAATACTAATCTAAATGACAGAGTGAAAAGAAGGAAGCCGAATAATAAAATATTCCAAAACATGCATCCTGTTTGCAATTAGGCACTAAAGTAAAACAGCAGAAAATGTGGCAAAGAAATTAAATGTATGTCCTGAATACAAAGCATTATGTTTGGGGCAAATGATAAAAATGAACAGAATAGAGCTAAGCACAGGCAAAATCCTAGAGGAAAACCTGGTCAATGTCTGCTTTCCAACAGACCCTGGGAGACAAATTCACCTTTCAGCAGGACAATAACCTAAAACACAAGGCCAAATATACACTGTAGTTGCTTACGACATTGAATGTTCCCGAGTGGCCTAGTTACAGTTTTGACTTAAATCTATGGCAAGACTTGAAAATTGCTGTTGTAGTGTCGAGTTAAAGTTGCTAGTTATTGCTGTAAACAAAGGAGTCCGCTTATACTGAACTTTGATCATAAGGTTTATTCATATCACAAGATTTCAGCATAAGTTTACGGATGTCATGACCACCCGGAGAGCAGTAGTTCCCCCAAATTGCAATGTCTGCTCTGCCGTTTTTGTCTCTAGCCTATACTTATAAGATATACAAAAATATGGGTGGCTCCCTCTACTGTCCAATCCCCTGTCTACAACACACAGACGTCTCTGTCCTATGTGGCGTCACACTAAAACCATTCCCTTTGACACTAAATAAACATCCTCTCAAGTTCCACTTAAAACCATTAACAAAGTCATAATCTTAATACACTACACTGTCTAGCAATGATCAACAACCAACTTGACAGAGCTTGAAGAATTTTTAAAAGAAAATGTGCAAATATTGTACAATCCAGATGTGTAAAGCTCTTAGAGACTTACCCAGAAAGACTCACAGCTGTAATCGCTGCCAAAGGTTTCTGTATTTCATTTTCAATAAATGTGGCAAACATTTCTAAAAACATGTTTCACTTTGTCATGGGGTATTGTGTGTAGATGGGGGGTGAGAAATCAATTTTGAATTCAGGCTGTAACACAACATTTGAATTAAGTCAAGGTATATAAATACTTTCTGAAGGCACTGTAAACACACACACACACACACACACACACACACACTTACACACAGACATTCCTGCAGACATACCCAATCACAGCTGCATCGTCAAAATGGGTGTGCGTGTAGGCATACATATGACACGTACTCACTCACTCCCTCACACACTCACGCTTACATGAGCCTCACATTTATTTCTATAACAAGTTTTATAGAGGTTTGGGAGTTGTGTTATTGCATTCTGCAGAGCTTATCCTTCCTCCAAATGCAAATCGCCTATATTGATGTGTCCCAGTGCCATCAGTCAAAGTTAACTCCCCTCATCAGACATGCCTTTGTCTTCATATAATAATATGCTATATTAAATCTATTGATTTGATAATGTCCTTTTTGTACTCAATTTGATTTATGCAGCTGGAGGAAAATCAATTTCTCAGTCTCTTTCCATCTCCATCTTGCGCCATCTCTTCTGTCCTCTCCCTCCTATCATTCTATTTCTCTGAGTCTGTTATGATTGTGGCTTTCTCATAGAAAGGGAGGGAGGGAGGGAGGGAGGGAGGGGGAGAGAACGGGAGGGAGGGAGAAAGGGAGGGAGAAAGGGAGGGGGAGAGAAAGGGAGGGAGGGACGGGGAGAGAAAGGGAGGGAGGGAGGGAGGGGGAGAGAAAGGGAGGGAGGGAGGGAGGGAGGGGAGAGAAAGAAAGGGAGGGAGGGAGGGGGAGAAAGGGAGGGAGGGAGGGAGGGAGGGAGGGAGGGAGGGAGGGGGAGAGAAAGGGAGGGGGGAGGGAGGGAGGGGGAGAGAAAGGGAGAAAGGGAGGGGGAGAGAAAGGGAGGGAGGGAGGGGGAGAGAAAGGGGGGGAGGGAGGGGGAGAGAAAGGGAGGGAGGGAGGGAGGGAGGGAGGGGGGGAGAGAAAGGGAGGGAGGGAGGGGGAGAAAGGGAGGGAGGGAGGGAGGGAGGGAGGGAGGGAGGGAGGGGGAGAGAAAGGGAGGGGGGAGGGGGGGAGGGGGAGAGAAAGGGAGGGAGGGAGGGGGAGAGAAAGGGAGGGGGAGAGAAAGGGAGGGAGGGAGGGGGAGAGAAAGGGGGGGAGGGAGGGGGAGAGAAAGGGAGGGAGGGGGAGAGAAAGGGAGGGAGGGAGGAGGGGGGAGAGAAAGGGAGGGAGGGAGGGAGGGGGAGAGAAAGGGAGGGAGGGGGGAGAAAGGGAGGGAGGGAGGGGGGGAGAAATTTATTTATTTTATTTTATTTTATTTAACCTTTATTTAACCAGGAAGGGCTCATTGAGATTTAAAATCTCTTTTTCAAGAGCGTCCTGGCCAAGATAGGCAGCACCAAGTCATTACAAAAAATTACAGACAGACAACATGAAAGACTACAAGTAATCTAGTAAAAACCATTCATGAATTCACAAGAGTATAACAATATCAAAAACAGCAAATTAAAGACATTGACAGGTCAGGGAATCAGCCTCAAAATCCTTCATCAGAGATTTAAAAACACCAATCGGGACAAGTTCTTCCAGTTTAAAATTATTTTGTAAGGTGTTCCAAGACGATGGCGCAGAGTACATAAAATACCTTTTACCAAATTCAGTTCGGACATTTGGAACAGTTAGCAGGATAAAGTCCAGTGAACGAAGAGAGTACCCACCACATTTCTGAACAATAAAAATGCCCAAATAAAAAGGTAGTAAACCCAAAATGGCTTTGTAAATAAAAGTATACCAGTGACTGAGCCTACGAGTGACTAGAGAAGGCCAGCCAACCCTGGTATACAAAGTACAGTGGTGCGTAAGGGTTTTGCAGTTTAAAATAAATCTCAAAGTACCATGATAAAGAGTGTCAATTGATCTCAAACACAGAAAGGGAGGGAGGGAGTGAGGGGGGGTGTCAGGGCGTGTTGTAGGTGTAGTGTAGGAATCAAACGCAGGACGCAGACTGAATGTTCCAAAAGCTGTATTACTGGCCCAACACAGGCAACAGGACAACTAAGCCCGACAGCAAAACCACGCACGAAGGCGAAAGGTAAACGCGCACTAACAGGTGCGACAAAATGAACCGGTGCACACACAAGTGCAAATGAGCTCCAGCACAGTGGAGAAATACGCTCAACCGAGCAAAACACAACACTGACGGAAACAATCATACACAACACTAGACAAACACAACGAGAAACTTATAGGACACTAATTACGTAAAACAGAAACAGGTGTGGAAACAAACAGACAAAAGCAAACGAACATGAAACATCTATCGGTGGCAGCTAGAATTCCGGAGACGACGAACGCCGAAGCCTGCCCGAACAAGGGAGAGAGGCAGCCTCGGCCGAAACCGTGACAGGGGGGAGTTCAGACCTGGTTAGGGCTGTGATCTGTGGCTGGTGGTGTGGATTGATAAAGCTATGGATAGACACTACACATTAGGCACAGATCTAGGGTCAGCCTACCCTTCTCAAATCCATTTGGGATAACGCACAATACTGACCTTAGATCATTGTCTGAACCTAAAGTCGTCTGGGCCTGGTCTCTTGTTTAGTGAACGTCACAGAAACTGAAACTTTCAAAATATGAGCCATGCCAAGACCAAACCGTCTTATCCAAAACTGTAATACTGCTGCAAACATAACCTATTCTCCCAGGAAGTTCGTTCTCAGAGAACTAATATGCCATGGGCTGGATTGATGCAGATGGTTTGAAATGGCTGAATGCTATTTGTTTCCTACTATTTCCCCTGCAGACTCAAGCCAAACAAAGACACTCCAGAAGCCCCAGGGATGCTTTCAGGATGATAGGAACATATGGTAATGTGTCTGCTTCCCCTGAGGGACTAGACAGCAGGCGTTATCAGTGAGAGGTGTTGACATAGCATCAACCACCAGGCTAGAATTGACAGGGCATGTTGACAGTTGTCAAACCAGCCCCTCATCTAATTGTCATATTCATTAGCTGAGGGGCTTGATTGTTCCTCCTAAATATAACGTATTATTAATTGCTCTCTCTCTTTTTACTCTAATATTAATACTCAGAAATAACAAATCTGCTGTTGCAGTATAGGACGTTGTATTAGGGACGTGCTTGGTTGGTGAATGGTGAAGGTTAACATAGCATAAATGGCCTATTCTATATATTTAACTTCAACCTGCAACGTTAAGCAGTTTGGGCCTCTATATCCCCACTAAGCACACCAAAAGGTTATGTACAAGAGGGTGGACAGTAACTCTCAAGAGCTCCCTCATAGGTGAAAGGTGATTGGCTTTCGCCCCATGTCACTCAGCGGTGGAGGCAGGCATTGTTTCCCTGGATCCCAATTCCCTTTAGGTGTGACCCCTATGAAATCCATCATTAAGATAGACTGCATGTCCCATCTTCCTTAAATTGAGGTTATTGGGTTAATCCAGCGCGTTAATAAACTCTTAATAGCGGTACACAGTGTGGACACTGAGAGGAGCAGCTACCTCCTTTAGTCTCACCACCTCTCATTGATATTTATGACGCTCCCGCTCTCCGTTCCTGATGAATCCACTTGATATTTGGGTGCAGATCCGTAAATCTCCTGTCTGCCTCTGAGGAGGACGGAAAGAGGAGAAAGAGGGAGAGGTAGAGATTGTGACAAGAATGTAGACTCAGAGATTAGATGGAAAGCACACAGCAAAGCTCCGGCTATGGGCGCCCCAAATCTTAGCATATCCTATCAGAAGCAGCAGCAGCACACAAAACAAACTAGCCAGACACTGCCAGATATGCTCACAAACACACACACGGCAGCTTAAGAAGATGTGTCTTTAGCGGGGATGCTAGTTATTGAAGTGCTGACAATTATGATCCCCTCTCTGAATGTGGCGGAGAGAGAGTGAGTCACAGATTAGCATGGGGAAAATAAAACTTCTGCTTAATTCCCTCTGAGGGGTTCAAAGGTTTTCCCTGGCTCTCTGAGAGCTGCATCTTTACACTCCAAATGGGACATGAAGTTGTCGGAGGGAGAAAAAAAACAGCCAAGCATTAATGGGCCCTTTTATATAACGCCAGAGATTATGAGTCAAATAAATATCAAAGTCATTCAAGTTTGATTTGCACAGCTCCATTTACGCAGTCGTTGATCTTAAGAACAACTAGCTCTCACAGTCTCACGTCAGAATTAGACGTTCATCCATGTTTCTCAAACGTCAAATTTCGAAGATGTTGCAAACGTCACATTTTGAAGTATTTAAGGTTATGTTTAGGCATTAACTCCGAATTTTAAGGTTAGGGTTAAGTTTAGGCATTTACTCCGAAATCTTAAGGTTAGGCATTAACTCAGAAATGGTTATGGTCAAAGTTTGGTAAACCTACTTGTGGTCCTCTGTAGCTCAATTTGTAGAGCATGGCGCTTGTAACGCCAGGGTAGTGGGTTCGATCCCCGGGACCACCCGTATGTAAAAAATGTATGCACACATGACTGTAAGTCGCTTTGGATAAAAGTGTCTGCTAAATGGCATATTATTATTATTATAAGGTAACAGAGCTCACTGTTGCCCCTAGTGGCCAGTTTCCACGTCATCTCCCGACGTCCTCAGTCATTGAAGGAACGTCGAATACTGACTTGTATCACGGATGACCTGGCTGCTTAAAAAAGAGGTGGGCCCAGGTTTAATAAACCCCATGCTGATGGCAATTAGACTGAAGCACTAGCTATGGTTTCATCATTTGACACATTGAGTCCTCAGGGGTGTGTGAACTCCACCATTCAATGGGAAATTCTGAGTCAGAGCCATCAATATAGTTCCCCCTAAGCAATGATCCAAGGTCAGTTTTTGTGTTTTGTCCTGCTAATGGATAAGGCCAGGGTCCTTTCACTGGTAGAGCCATCTCTGTCAACTCCAATGACTGTACTGTGTATGTCTGCTCTCACAGTCTCCTGGGAATCGGGACTAAACTGAATCTGACATTAGTGACAGAGCAGGTGTGATGTGTGGTACACCCAAAGCAGCAGCCCTTCCCTTCTGTTCGGGTTGTGTCAAGCACAGTGACGCCCTTGAACACCACAACATCACTCTCTCCTTCCATCCTCTCCCTCCCCCATCCCTCCATCACTCAGCCCCCCTCTAGCAGATTGCCACAGATGGAAAGTGGAGCAGAGTGGACCTGATGGCATCTGTGTGGGGTTGCTCTAGCCCTAACCCTCCCCCACACACACACACCCACACACACACACACACACACACACTCTTTATTTTATTTCTCTGCCTCCTCAATGACCAGTCACAACAACACACACAGACGCCATGGACACATGGTCAGCCAACCTACCTGAAGCTAAGGAGTCACCAGAAATGGAGGTGATATTCCAGTGTCTTCCGGACTTTTAATATCTACTGTACACACAGACAGAACAACATATAGGCTACAGCAGAAATAAATCAGGTCTTATGAGTTTCCATCTCTTACCTGTCGGATGTTGCAGAATGAAATTACTCTGCGATCACTCTGACCCTAGATGATAGAGAATCTGTTGAGTTTGGCAAAATGTAACTTTTCTGACAAGAACACTGAACACGAGGCCGGATGCATTTCCAGATGACAGATTACAGCTCTGATTGCAGACAGATAGTGATGAATTGGTGTTTATATTATACTGACTGCCTAGCAAACTGCTGCGTCATTTAATCTCTGTAATATGGGTATCAGTGCAGAGGGGAAATTGGAATGGAATCTGAGAGTATGTGGAGCATAGAGATCCTATTCAATTACTAGAGGGGCTATGTCATCAACTCTCAAAGTTCCAGAATGGGGTGAAAATGGCAGCCATTGTGCTCAGGGAGAAATCCAAAACCAGTCTAATTGGAATGAATGGCAGAAGAGGCATAGCTGATGCATTTCTTGATTTTACATATGGAGGAAAATAAAAGTTGTGTGACATATCAGAAATTGTGTAATATAAATATTGTCAACCTAAACTATTGTCATATCGTTATAAATACAGTTTATTAGGGTTTCATACCAATTGTCTCCATACAATATATGTAAACAGGCCATAAATGTCTCAATTCGTGTTTTCTTGGAAAGCTGTGTGTTATTACATGATACAATATCAGTACTTTTACAACTTATCTAAGTCCTATCATCAACTGATTTCAGCCATAGATGTGGTAAAGAGGTCAATGGAACTCGACCAAAACAATGGAAATATGCCATGGAAACGCTTGGGGGAAAGATGCTGTTGTGGAAAGAGTGCGCAAAGCTGTCATCAAGGCAAAGGGTGGCTATTTGAAGAATCTTAAATATAAAATATATTTTGATTTGTTTAACACTTTTTTGGTTACTACATGATTCCATATGTGTTATTTCATAGTTTTGATGTCTTCACTATTATTCTACAATGTAGAAAATAGTAAAAATAAAGAAAAACCCTTGAATTAGTAGGTGTGTCCAATTTTGACTGGTACTGTATAACTGTTATAGTACCATAGGTTTTTCTCTAGTGAATCAATGCTGTCATCTAGTGGTGCAAAACTGGGCCTGACTTTGGAAGAAATAATGTAGATTTTGTAGAACTTTCAACTCCACATTGCCTATAGATTTTTTTTTTTTTATTATGCAATTGACCCTTTGGGCATACTCAATATTCTGAAGAGGAAAATAGATGCTTCCATAATTGACAAAATCCATCATTCCACCAAACAAACTTAGGTAATGTGATATTAACCTCCCGAGTGGCGCAGTGGTCTAAGGTACTAGCTGTGCCCCTAGAGATCCTGGTTTGAATCCAGGCTCTGTCGTAGCCGGCCGTGACCGGGAGACCCATGGGGCGGCGCACAATTGGCTCAGCGTCGTCCAGGGTAGGGGAGGGAATGGCCGGCAGGGATGTAGCTCAGTTGGTAGAGCATGGTGTTTGCAACGCCAAGGTTGTGGGTTCCATTCCCATGGGGGGCCAGTATGAAAAATAATGTATGCACTCACTAACTGTAAGTCGCTCTGGATAAGAGCGACTGTAAATCTAAAATGTTATGACTGGTATTTTAATTTCATGACATTGCTTAGCTAACACGGGGGCCCCACCGGGGTGTGTGCTTAGTCCCTTCCTCTGCTCCATGTTCACCCACGACTGAGTTGCCACGCACCAACACCATCATCAAATTTGCTGACGACGCGACGGTGGTATGCTTTTTCACAGGTGACAATGATACAGTCTACAGGGAGGAGGTCAATGACAACAACCTCTCCCTTAACATCAGTAAGACCAAGGTGCTGATCGTGGACTACAGGGAATGGAGAGGGGGGAGGGGTCTTCAAGTCCCTTGGTGTCCAAATCACTAAGGACTTAAAATGGTCCACGCCCACGCACACAGTTGTGACAGTACCTCTTCCCCCTCAGGAGTTTGAAAAGGTTTGGAATGGGTTCTACAGCTGCACCATTGAGATCATCTTGACTGGCTGCATCACCGCTTGGTATGGAAACTGCACCGCCCTCGATCACATGGCGCTACAGAGGGTGGTGCGGACAGCCCAGTACATCCAGGACATCAACGTATTATATCAGGTGGTGTGAAAGGAAGGCCCGGAAGATTGTTAAAGTCTCTAGCCACCCAAGCTATAGACTGTTCTCTTTTCTTCTGCATGGCATGTGGTACCGATGCATCAAGTCTGACACCAACAGGCACCTGAACAGCTTCTATCCCCAACCATAAGACTACTAAATAGCTAACAAAATGGCTACACAGACTATCAGAGTTGACCCTTGTAATTTATTTTCTCTCGATGCACCCTCTCAGGACTCTAAACACTCATGCACACCGACACACACACATAAACACTCACTTAATTTGCTCACACACACATAACAGGTCCCCTGTAGCTCAGTTGGTAGAGCATGGCGCTTGCAACGCCAGGGTTGTGGGTTCGTTTCCCACGGGGGGCCAGTATGAAAAATGTATGCACTCACTAACTGTAAGTCGCTCTGGATAAGAGCGTCTGCTAAATGACTAAAATGTAAATGTAAATAACATTTATACTGACTACAAACATATACAACCAAAAGTATGTAGACACCTGCTCATTCCAAAATCATGGGCATCAATATGGAGTTGTTCCCCCCTTTGCTGCTATAACAGCCTCCACTCTTCTTTGAAGGCTTTCCACTAGATGTTGGAACATTGCTGCAGGGACTTGCTTCCATTCAGCCACAAGAGCATTAGTGGGGTCGGGCACTGATGTTGGACGATTAGGCATGGCTCGCAGTCGGCGTTCCAATTCATCCCAAAGGTGTTCGATGGGGTTGAGGTCAGGGCACTGTGCAGGCTAGTCAAGTTCTTCCACACCGATCTCGACACACCATTTCTGTATGGACCTTGCTTTGTGCATGGGGCATTGTCATGCTGGAACAGGAAAGGGCCTTCCCCAAACTGTTGCCACAAATTTGAAAGCATAGAATTGTCTAGAATCCACCTAACTTTACAGTTGGGGCAGGTAGCGTTCTCCTGCCAGATGGTGAAGCGTGCTTCTTTGCTCCAGAGAATGCGTTTCCACTGCTCCATAGTCCAATAGCGGCGAGCTTTCCACCACTCCAGCCGACGCTTGGCATTGTGCATGGTGATCGTAGGCTTGTGTGCGGCTGCTCGGCCATGGAAACCCATTTCATGAAGCTCCCGACAAACAATTATTGTGCTGAAGTTGCTCCCAGAGGCAGCTTGGAACTCGATAGTGAGTGTTGCAACCAAGGACAGATGATTTTTACGCGCTACGCGCTTCAGCACTCAGCGGTCCCATTCTGTGAGCTTGTGTGGCCTACCACTTCGCGGCTGAGCCATTGTCGCTCCTAGATGTTTCCACTTCACAATAACAGCACTTACAGTTGACCGGGGCAGCTCTAGCAGGGAAGAAATTTGACTTGTTGGAAAGGTGGCATCCTATGACGGCGCCACGTTGAAAGTCACTGAGCTCTTCAGTAAGGCCATTCTACTGCCAATGTTTGTCTATGGAGATTGCATGGCTGTGGGCTTGATTTTATACACCTGTCAGCAACAGTTGTGGCTGAAATAGCCGAATCCACTAATTTGAAGGGGTGTCCACATACTTTTGTATATATAGTGTATCTACCGCTATCATACTCTAGATTGGTTTATAAATTACCAATCAAATCGTAAACAATGTGTAATGGTGAATGGTTGTAAATCGGAGTCCAAAGAGTTGTTCTCAGGTGTTCTGCAAGGTTCTATTTTAGGCCTACTGTTGTTCATTTTGTATATCAACAACATTGGGGATCATATTGAAACAGCGGATGTTCTTTTTTATGCAGATGATACTGTTCTTTATTCAAGTGGTAGTAGTTTATCTTTAGCTTTTGAAAATGCCCAAAGAGCATTTAACACCATACAACAGAATCTGTATGATTTTAAGCTGGTTCTGAATTCGGTTAAAACGAAATGCATGGTATTTTCAAATGGCAGGCATGTTACTAATCATGTTATTGCTACATTGGATGGACATACTATAGAGCAAGTCAAAGTGTACAAATATTTGGGAGTGTGGGTGTATGACAAGCTGAGCTTCACTGTTCATGTGGAGAACTTGATAAGGAAGCTCAAAATGAAAATAGGTTTTTATTACCGGCATAAGGCCTGTTTTTCTCTGGAGGCCAGGAAGGAGCTGGTACGATGTACATCACTGACGGCTTTAGATTTTAGTGATGTTATATACAGTTGAAGTCGGAAGTTTACATACACTTAGGTTGGAGTCATTAAAACTCTTTTTTCAACCACTCCACAAATTATTTGTTAACAAACTATAGTTTTGGCAAGTCAGTTAGGACATCTACTTTGTGCATGACACAAGTAATTTTTCCAACAATTGTTTACAGACAGATTATTTCACTTATAATTCACTGTTTCACAATTCCAGTGGGTCAGAAGTTTACGTACACTAAGTTGACTGTGCCTTTAAACAGCTTGGAAAATTCCAGAAAATGATGTCATGGGGAAAATCAAAAGAAATCAGCCAAGACCTCTGAAAAAAATTGTAGACCTCCACAAGTCTGATTCATCCTTGGGAGCAATTTCCAAACGCCTGAAGGTACCACGTTCATCTGTACAAACAATAGTATGCCAGTATAAACACCATGGGACCACACAGCCGTCATACCGCTCAAGAAGGAGACGCGTTCTGTCTCCTAGAGACGAACGTACTTTGGTGCGAAAAGTTCAAATCAATCCCAGAACAACAGCAAAGGACCTTGTGAAGATGCTGGAGGAAACAGGTACAAAAGTATCTATATCCATAGTAAAACAAGTCCTATATCGACATAACCGCTCAGCAAGGAAGAAGCCACTGCTCCAAAATCGCCATAAAAAAGCCAGACTACGGTTTGCAACTGCACATGGGGACAAAGATCATACTTTTTGGAGAAATGTCCTCTGGTCTGATGAAACAGAAATAGAACTGTTTGGCCATAATGACCATTGTTATGTTTGGAGGAAAAAGGGGGACGCTTGCAAGTCAAAGAACACCATCCCAAATGTGAAGCACGGGGGTGGCAGCATCATGCTGTGGGGGTGCTTTGCTGCAGGAGGGACTGGTGTACTTCACAAAATAGATGGCATCATGAGGAAGGAAAATTATGTGAATATATTGAAGCAACATCTCAAGACATCAGTCAGGAAGTTAAAGCTTGGTCGCAAATGGGTCTTCCAAATGGACAATGACCCCAAGCAGGACAACAAAGTCAAGGTATTGGAGTGGCCATCACAAAGCCCTGACCTCAATCCTATAGAAAATGTGTGGGCAGAACTGAAAAAGCGTGTGCGAGCAAGGAGGCCTCCAAACCTGACTCAGTTACACCAGCTCTGTCAGGAGGAATGGGCCAAAATTCACCCAATTTATTGTAGGAAGCTTGTGGGAGGCTACCCGAAAAGTTTGACCCAAGTTAAAAATGTAAAGGCAATGCTACCAAATACTAATTGAGTGTATGTAAACTTCTGACCCACTGGGAATGTGATGACATAAATAAAATATGAAATAAATAATTCTCTCTACAATTATTCTGACATTTCACATTCTTAAAATAAAGTGGTAATCCTAACTGACCTAAAACAGGGAATTTTTACCAGGATTAAATGTCAGGAATTGTGAAAAACTGAGTTTAAATGTATTTGGCCCTCCTGTAGCTCAGTTGGTAGAGCATGGCGCTTGCAACGCAAGGGTTGTGGGTTCGTTTCCCACGGGGGGCCAGAATGAAAAATGTATGCACTCACTAATTGTAAATCGCTCTGGATAAGAGCGTCTGCTAAAAAAACAAAAAAATTTAACTTCCAACTTCAACTGTATATGCAGGCCTCAACCACTACCCTGAGAGCACTTGATTCAGTACATCATGCGGCCCTCAGGTTCATTACCAATCAAAACCATCATTGTGATCTCTACAGCGTCGTTGGCTGGTCGTCATTGACCTTGCGTAAGCTTAAACACTGGTATACACTTATTTATAAGGCCATATTGGGTAAAATGGCACTTTATCTCTGTTATTTTTTAATCAGGTCAGTAAATAAATATAAATTACGGTCCCATTCTCATTTGCTTTCAACAGTACCAAGAATTAGAACAGGTCATGATAGAAATAGAACTGGAAAAGTGGAAAGGTGGCTGTACTTCGCTCCGCAGGCCATACAAACGCTTCACACCGCGTGGCTGCTGCCACTCTAATCTGGTGGTCCCTGCGCGCACGACCCACGTGGAGTTCCAGGTCTCCGGCAGCCTCTGGAACTGCCGTTCTGCGGCCAACAAGGCAGAGTTCATCTCAGCCTATGCTACCCTCCAGTCCCTCGACTTCTTGGCGCTGACGGAAACATGGATTACATTTACATTTACATTTTAGTCATTTAGCAGACGCTCTTATCCAGAGCGACTTACAGTTAGTGAATACATTTTTTTTTATATGCTGGCCCCCCGTGGGAATCGAACCCACAACCCTAGCGTTGCAAACGCCATGCTCTACCAACTGAGCTACATCCCTGCCGGCCATTCCCTCCCCTACTCTGGACGACGCTGGGCCAATTGTGCGCCGCCCATTACCACAGAAAACACTGCTACTCCTACTGCTCTTTCCTCATCTGATCATGTGTTCTCGCATACCCCGAGAGCATCTGGCACAGGAATCCTCATCTCTCCCAAGTGGACGTTCTCTCTTTTCCCCCTGACCCATCTGTCTATCTCCTCATTTGAATTCTATGCTGTCACAGTCACTAGCCCATTCAAACTTAACATCCTGATCATTTATCGCCCTCCAGGTTCCCTTGGAGAGTTCATCAATGAGCTTGACGCCTTGATAAGTTCCTTTCCTGAGGATGGCTCACCCCTCACAGTTCTGGACCATTTCCGGAGACCTACTCCCTTACCTCACCTCGCTCATCAACTCATCCTTGACCGCTGGCTATGTCCCTTCCGTCTTCAAGAGAGCGAGAGTTGCACCCCTCCTCAAAAAACCTACACTCGATCCCTCCGATGTCAACAACTACAGACCAGTATCCCTTCTTTCTTTTCTCTCCAAAACTATTGAGTGTGCCATCTATAGTCAACTCTCCTGCTATCTCTCTCAGAATGACCTTCTTGATCCAAACCAGTCAGGTTTCAAGACTGTTCATTCAACTGAGACTGCTCTTCTCTGTGTCACGGAGGCTCTCCGCACTGCTAAAGCTAACTCTCTCTCCTCTGCTCTTATCCTTCTAGACCTATCTGCTGCCTTTGATACTGTGAACCATCAGATCCTCCTCTCCACCCTCTCCGAGTTGGGCATCTCCGGCGCTGCTCACTCTTGGATTGCGTCCTACCTGACAGGTCGCTCCTACCAGGTGGCATGGCGAGAATCTGTCTCTGCACCACGTGCTCTCACCACTGGTGTCCCCCAGGGCTCAGTTCTAGGCCCTCTCCTATTCTCTCTATACACCAAGTCTCTTGGCTCTGTCATATCCTCACATGGTCTCTCATATCATTGCTACGCAGATGACACACAATTCATTTTCTCCTTTCACCCTTCTGATAACCAGGTGGCGAATCGCATCTCTGCATGTCTGGCAGACATATCAGTGTGGATGTCGGATCACCACCTCAAGCTGAACCTCGGCAAGACGGAGCTGCTCTTCCTCCCGGGAAAGGACTGCCCGCTCCATGATCTCGCCATCACAGTTGACAACTCCATTGTGTCCTCCTCCCAGAGTGCAAAGAACCTTGGTGTGACCCTGGACAACCCCCTGTCATTCTCCGCTAACATCAAAGCGGTGACCCGATCCTGCAGGTTCATGCTCTACAACATTCGCAGAGTACGACCCTACCTTACACAGAAAGTGGCACAGGTCCTAATCCAGGCACTTGTCATCTCCTGTCTGGATTACTGCAACTCACTGTTGGCTGGGCTCCCTGCCTGTGCCATTAAACCCCTACAACTTATCCAGAACGCTGCAGCCCGTCTGGTGTTCAACCTTCCCAAGTTCTCTCATGTCACCCCGCTCTTCCGCACACTCCACTGGCTTCCGGTTTAAGCTCACATCTACTACAAAACCATGGTGCTTGCCTACAGAGCTGTGAGGGGAACGGCACCTCCTTACCTTCAGGCTCTAATCAGACCCTAAACCCAAACGAGGGCACTATGTTCATCCACCTCTGGCCTGCTAGCCCCCCTACCTCTACGGAAGCACAGTTCCCGCTCAGCCCATTCGCTGCTCTGGCACCCCAATGGTGGAAACAAGCTCCCCCACGACACCAGGACAGCGGAGTCACTGACCACCTTCCGGAGACACTTGAAACCCTACCTCTTTAAGGAATACCTGTAATAGTCTAACAGTCATCCTTCTACACCCCCCCTCCCCCAGTGGTGGTTGTCCCATTGGCTATCCTAAGTTGAATGCACCAATTTGTAAGTCGCTCTGGATAAGAACGTCTGCTAAATGACTTAAATGTTAACTGTAAATAGTTTTAGGTACTCAGCTCAGTGGTCCTGGAATTCTCTCCTGAACATTTTAAAATGTTATGATCTAGTCACGTTGGTGGAGTTTAAACACTTGGTCGATGTAAATATCATAGAAGAGTGTAATTGTCTTCAGGACAGTTTTTTAGTTATGACATTTGTGTTTCTTTACGTAATATGTAATTGTTGTACTGCATGTGTGTCTACAGTTTTGTTCAATGTTGTGTTAGTGTATGTAAGTTGTTTTGTCTGAAACTTTGTGCCCACTGCTGCTGTTGGACCAGGTCTCTCTTGAAAAATAGATTTTATCTCAATGTATAAATAAAGGTAAAACAATTATTTACAAAAATCACTCCAGTATCCCTGCACATTGTAAATATGGTATTGGAACTGACCCGTGTATAGCCTACTTACTTATCTTGTTCTTCTTATTTCTATTTCTCCTGTGATTTTGTTCTACCTTCTGTTATCTTTAGTACTACATTGATATTGATTACTGCATGGTTGGGTTTAGCGCTATCAAGAAAGGCATTTCAAATCAAATCAAATCAAATCAAATTGTATTTGTCACATGCGCCGAATACAACAGGTGTAGACCTAACAGTGAAATGCTTACTTACACGCCCTCAACCAACAATGCAGTTACGTCACATTAAAACGTTTAACTTGAAACTACTGTTTTCCCCCCAATTTTTTTCTCTATCATGGTCACTACAGGAGTTCAGGAGAACTTCAAGTTCTGAGTAATATCAAATAATAATTTTGACTACAAATCCCAAATGAACCATTTTGAGATATCCCCGCCCATTTTCGTATAATATTGAATCGCCCCAATCACCGTATAGATATTCATGATCAACATGGAGTTTTGACCAACCAGAAATCTACCTCAGTGTTTTCTAAGTTTCCGGGAAGAGAGAATAACCGAAATTACCTCCCACATGTGAGCCCCGATCACACCAGGCGAAGCCTGTGTAGTGTAGTAGAGAGGAACCGGCACGAGAGGGAAGTGGGCAACGTAATTTCACCGACGACCGAACTAGAGCGGAAGCTGTAGCGCAGAAACCGGAGTGGCGTTGCCCGAGGCAGGTACGGTATCGTCCTCGTTTTTGTAAATGAAAGGGTTTGGAACCGGTTGACATTTGGAGGTTTTAACGTTTCTTCGAGGAAGAGAGTTGAAACTATGTCGGGTTGCGACGTTAGACAATGAATAGGGTGGACACTAGGGCCTGGGAAGAGTGCGTAGGCCTAGTTTTTCCGCGCACTTTACTGACACAGAAGCGGTGTAGAGTCTTTCCTCCCGGTCGGTCCACCAGTGTGGTCAGGTCCCTCTCGGACACCCGTTTCTAGGTCAGAGAGGTAGCCACACAACTGTCACCCTGGCAACCTAAAATCCGGTCATTGGACCTTTATGAAGTTAGCTAAATCTATCGTTTGTGTTCGTGGGCGATGCAACGTTAGCTAGCTGATGTTCTTCTCTTTCAGGTGCTGAAGCAATTACAGCAGGAAAGATGGCGGACGACCCAAACGCAGCGGACAGGAACGTGGAGATATGGAAAATCAAGAAGTTGATTAAAAGTTTGGAAGCTGCCCGTGGGTAAGTGTTTGAAATGGGCACAAGATACAGGACGTCTCACTGGGTGTCGGAGGGGTGGTGGGAGACGGAGATATGCAGACATGAATGGACAGCTGGATGAGCGAGGCCGAATTTTGGGAGTGGTCCTAGCTAGCCAGTTAGCGTGCTATTAACACAGTCAACATTGTAAATAACGTTAGTTCCTACCAATATTCGATTTTGATCGTATAATTAGTATGATGCCATTCATGTTATTTGTAGCTAGCTCTGTTACTTGTTATGTGTGTTGATGTCCGGGTTAGTTAGCTAGTTAGCTACATGTTGTTAGCTGAAAATGCCGGCTTCTGTGGATGAGGTCTTTAAAACAGTGGGGCTGTTTGTATATCACACTGACGCCTAGGTGCTTGTAGTAACGCGGGTTTACAGTATACACTAGTGTTGTTTTCAATTGTATTGGGTTGCACAAAAACAGTCCGTGGGAAGCCAGAAGTTACGTGCAATTCAATTTCAACTTAGCTACTAACTTACTGTGGCAGTGGGCAGGACGGTTGGTCGTTATGACGGGGGGAGTTTGAGACAAAATCGTATTATTAAACAGACTTTCCAAACGTGGGTCTGTTGTAGACCCACTTCCTCTGCTTACATCATGTCAAAAATAAGTCCCCCACAAGCTATTTCTTTTTTGGCCACATATGGTGCCGCTGGCACAGTAAGTTGAAATGCAATTGTATTTAACTTAGCTTCCCATGGACTGTTTTCTTTGTGCAACCCAGTACAATTGCCGCGTTGCTAAAAGCACCTAGCTGACACCAGTATGTTCCCATATGCTGCGATAGATAAAGCAGTTGATAGCTATGTTGGCTTGCTTTCAAGATACAGCATTGAACATGTCTTGTATTTGGGAGTGGAAGGCTTAAAGCTACAGTATGTTTGAGTAGCAAGCAGCAGGCACTCAACTGCCATTTCCTATTCCTTTGGTGACAATGTGTGTAGTTAGCTAGCGGTCATCCATATTCATTTAGATAAGTAGTTCACAGAGCTAGTTCCGTGGCTTACTCGGCAGTGTGATTAGGCAAATGGGACCGCTTTGCCCCCGAAGTGTTCTTGTTGTCCACTGGCACATAATCCTCTGCTACATACACATACGGTTGACAATTTGGCCTTTATTCACAAACCAGCTACCTGTGGGTATACAGCATCAACGTGTATGGCTCGCCAGTTTGCCTTTGACTGGTAGTGAATGTGGCTCAGTGGGAGTTTAGCACAGTCCTTGGTGTCAAGGACATAACTTGTTGTTCTGTATGGGAACTGTGTGCCCCTCCCCTTTCAGACAGTGGAATCTAGGAAGGTAGTGTTTGGTGACCAGTGGCGTCAACTGTTATAAAGTTGAGGTGTGTGTTACACAAGGGTAGATATGGGTCAGGTAATATTAGAGAATGATTGGAGGGGCTGATGGGTGGAAGATTTGTTTTGATTGTGGAAGCATATTCATTCCTTTCAGAGATTGATATGACTAAGACAGTGTTATTTACACAACCGTGAATATGTGTGTTTATGTAACTATCTGTCCCTCTCTCCTCAGTAATGGAACCAGTATGATCTCGCTGATCATTCCCCCTAAGGACCAGATCTCCAGAGTGGCCAAGATGTTGGCTGATGAGTTTGGCACGGCCTCCAACATCAAGAGCAGGGTCAACAGGCTCTCTGTGCTCGGGGCCATTACCTCTGTACAGCAGAGACTAAAGCTATACAACAAGGGTGAGTGATTTGTGTGCAAATGGAACTGTGTCGTCGTGTGTCTGTACTAGGAGCCTTGACCTCCTCATAGTGGACTCCAAAGCTACAGCAAGGATGTCTCTTTTTCTTGTTAGTTGTGTATATTTCTTAAGGGTCACTGGGTCTTGCCTGTGTTGACTGGTAAGTCCTGTCTCTCTCCTGTAGTGCCCCCTAACGGCCTGGTGG
Source organism: Coregonus lavaretus (assembly GCF_964263955.1). Classification (NCBI taxonomy): domain Eukaryota; kingdom Metazoa; phylum Chordata; class Actinopteri; order Salmoniformes; family Salmonidae; genus Coregonus; species Coregonus lavaretus. The sequence goes on from NW_028164018.1 coordinate 47,249, forward strand.
TGTACTGTGGGACTATTGTGACAGACGAGGGCAAAGAGAAGAAAGTCAACATAGACTTTGAGCCTTTTAAACCCATCAACACCTCCCTGTACCTCTGTGACAACAAGTTCCACACTGAGGTAGGAGCTCTACATATGTACATTGCCTTCGGAAAGTATTCAGAGCCCTTGACTTTTTCCACATTTTGTTACGTTACAGCCTTATTCTAAAATAGATTAAAAGTTGTTTTCTCTCATCAATCTACACACAATAACGCATAATGACAAAGCAAAAACAGGTGTTTATAATTTTTTGCTAATTAATAAAATAAACTGATGACATTTACATAAGTATTCAGACCCTTTACTCAATACTTTGTTGAAGCACCTTTGGCAGCGATTACAGCTTAGTCTTCTTGGGTATGACGCTACAAGCTTGACACACCTGTTCTTCTCTGCAGATGCTCTCAATCTCTGTCAGGTTGGATGAGGAGCATCGCTGCACAGCTATTTTCAGGTCTCTCCAGAGATGTTCGATTGGGTTCAAGTCCGGGCTCTGGCTGGGCCACTCAAGGACATTCAGAGACTTGTCGAAGCCACTCCTGCGTTGTCTTTGCTGTGTGCTTAGGTTCGTTGTCCTGTTGGAAGGTGAACCTTCGCCCCAGTCTGAGGTCCTGAGCGCTCTGGAGCAGGTTTTCATCAAGGATCTCTCTGTACTTTGCTCCGTTCATCTTTCCCCCGATCCTGACTAGTCTCCCAGTCCCTGCTGCTGAAAAACATCCCCACAGCATGATGCTGCCACCACCATGCTCACCGTAGGGATGGTGCCAGGTTTACTCCAGACGTGACGCTTGGCATTCAGGCCAAAGCGTTCAATCTTGGTTTCATCAGACCAGAGAATCTTGTTTCTTATGGTCTGAGAGCCTTTAGTTGCCTTTTGGCAAACTCCAAGTGGGCTGTCGTGTGCCTTTTACTGAAGAGTGGCTTCAGTAAAGCCATAAAGGCCTGATTGGTGGAGTGCTGCAGAGGTGGTTGTCCTTCTGGAAGGTTCTCCAATCTCCACAGAGGAACTCTGGAGCTCTGTCAGTGACTATTGGGTTCTTGGTCACCTCCCTGACCAAGGCCCTTCTCCCCCGATTGCTCAGTTTGGCCGGGCGGCCAGCTCTAGGCAGAGTCTTGGTGGTTCCAAACTTCTTCCATTTAAGAATGATGGAGGCCACTGTGTTCTTGGGGACCTTAAATGCTGCAGAAATGCCCAGATCTATGCCTCGACACAATCTGGTCTCGGAGCTCTACGGACAGTTCCTTCGACCTCATGGCTTGGTTTTTGCTCTCACATGCACTGTCAACTGTGGGACCTAATATAGACAGGTGTGTGCCTTTTCAAAATCATGTCCAATCAATTGAATTTACCACAGGTGGACTCCAATCAAGTTGTAGAAACGTCTCAAAGATGATCAATGGAAACAGGATGCACCTGAGCTCATGTTCGAGTCTCATAGCAAAGGGTCTGAATACTTATGTAAATTATTTATTTCTGTTTTTATTTTATTATACATTTGCAAAAATGTCTAACACCCTGTTTTCGCTTTGTAATTATGGGGTATTGTCTGTAGATTGCTGAGGATTAAAAAAAAATCTGTTTTAGAATAAGGCTGTAATGTAACAAAATGTGGAAAAATTCAAGGGGTCTGAATAATTTCTGAAGGCACTGTATGTCTCCGCTATGTGGGTGTTCAATCAATGTCAATCAAATTGTAATGAAATTGCTGTCTTTCTTTCTCCCTCTCTACTCTCTCCCTCCTCCCTCTCTCCAGGCGTTGACGGCCCTGCTGTCTGATGACAGTAAGTTTGGTTTCATAGTGATAGATGGTAGCGGGGCTCTCTTTGGGACACTCCAGGGGAACACCAGAGAGGTGCTGCACAAGTTCACTGTGGACCTGCCCAAAAAACACGGTACGCTCCGCTCATTACGCACACACAGACGGACATAAGAACAAGAACATTCAAGATTTTAAATTAAAACAATTGATCAAAAAAAGGAAATGTATATTATCCCCCATCACTACTTTTTTTATCCATCTAATCTTCTCGCTCTCTCAGGCAGAGGAGGTCAGTCTGCTCTGCGGTTTGCCCGTCTGAGGATGGAGAAGAGACACAACTATGTAAGGAAGGTGGCTGAGACAGCTGTCCAGCTCTATGTGTCCAACGACAAGGTCAACGTGGCCGGAATGGTCCTAGCAGGTTCTGCCGACTTCAAGACTGAGCTCAGCCAGTCCGACATGTTTGACCCTGTAAGTGTGTGTGTTTGAGATTAGCCATGGTTGATGCTGCACCAATCCTCACTGTGATCAGTTAATCCTTTATCGGACTGACGCTTTTGGTGCAATTCCTCTCATGGATTTACTCATTCTTTGTGACAATGCATAGCACTGCACACTAACCCCTGGTTTGTGTGTGTGCGCAGAGGTTACAGGCGAAGATTCTGAAGCTGGTGGACATCTCGTACGGAGGAGAGAACGGCTTCAACCAGGCCATCGAGCTGTCGGCAGAGGTCCTCTCCAACGTCAAGTTCATCCAGGAAAAGAAGCTCATAGGTGTGTGTTTGTGGCACATGTTGAGGTTAGATTTTGGGTTATCCCAGCGAATGTGTGTCTGTGCCTGCGTTTGTTCGGGTTAGTGAAGATTGTGAATGGTAATGATGATGAGTGATGATTGCTACCCTATTTCCATCCCCCAATCACTCATTCTTCTTTTTTATTTGACCCTTTATTCCTCTTCCCTCCCCCATTTTCTTTCTCTCTCTCTCTCTTTTCTCTTCTCTTTTCTTCTCTCTCGCTCTCTCTCTCTCTCTCTCTCTCTCTCGCTGCAGGGCGGTACTTTGATGAGATCAGTCAGGACACAGGGAAGTACTGTTTCGGGGTGGAGGACACACTCAAAGCCCTGGAGATGGGAGCTGTGGAAATCCTCATCGTCTATGAGAACCTAGACACCATGCGCTACATCCTTCGCCTGCACGGGGCCGAGAGCATCGGAACAGAGAACGGTACAAACACTCCCCATGCGTTATACTCTGCTTCAACGGAGCAGAAAATGGTACACACACACTCCCCATGTGCAGTATGTCGTCTTTCTCCATGAAGTAGAACAACTGAGCAGAGAATGCTACATACACACTCACTTTTCATGCACTTTTTCTCATTCCCTGTCTCCATTGGCCTTGTGTTTCAGATGAGAAGACTCTGTATTTAACACCAGAGCAGGAGAAAGACAAGTCCCACTTCACAGACAAGGAGGTAAGCCCTGTTCTCTGTCCCTTGGTGTCATACACAGTTGCCTTGACAAAACGTTATTTTCCTGAACCCATTCGGGTGGTTCAATTTGTTGCTGACTTGTTAACATTTCTTTGCGCTCTCTAACTGTGTCCATTTGGTGTGTGTGCATGTTCAGACTGGGCAGGACCACGAGCTGATTGAGAGCATGCCTCTGCTGGAGTGGTTCGCCAACAACTACAAGAAGTTTGGAGCCACGCTGGAGATTGTCACAGACAAGAGTCAAGAGGGCTCCCAGTTTGTCAAAGGCTTTGGAGGCATCGGGGGTGAGTCCACACTTGTTGTTATAGGGTATTAACATAGGTGTCTCTGTTATGGTCATGTTGTGAAGGTAGTTCACAGCATGAGATCAAATTCATAAGCCTAACATTAGTAATGACACTTCAATCCAGCAGAAGTCTTTGTCTGGATAATTGACTCTCTTTCTCTCTTTCTCAGGATGCTTGCGGTACAGGGTGGATTTCCAGGCCATAGATTACCAGGCAGAGGACGACGAGTTTTTCGATTTAGATGACTACTAGGTAGTAGGGGACTGAATTGGGGAGGAAGAAGAAGAAGAAGAAGAAGAAAAAAAAAAGCGAATGAATGAAGAAATAAGGAAAGTAAAATGACTTATCTTTTGCAGCAAGTGAGAGGGGGAGCCGAATCGACCATATAGACAGACATATACAGTACATTCAATTTTAAATGCATATACATACACTTCCACTAACGCTCACACAGGCTGAAGAGGAGTGAGATTTTCTTTCAATCCATAGAGGGACAAAACCCTTCCTGAATGAATCCCTGCCTTAGAGTGCTGGTTCCTTCCCCTGGTTGGATTGGACTTGACTCAAATATTTTTGTTGGTATATTTTTTTCTCCCCTCCATTTTGAATGAACACAACAGCAAGTTCCCAGCAATCCTCACTCGTTGCCACCCCCCCTCCCCTCGGTCTGATGAAGACTTTGGACTCACTCCTCGCATATAGAAAATATATATTATTTCTTCCCCTCATCCTGTCCTCCCTCCTTCCCCCCTTCAATGCATTTTTTCTTTTGCATTTCATTTTTTTACTGGTTGCTGCTGTTGTATTTTATGAGAGTGGGGATTTTTTTTTTTTTACCAGGGTTTCTGTAGAGAACGGGGGAAGGTATTAAATTTGAACTGCTCAAAACCATTGCTGCTACCTCATCCGCTGTCGTCTACAATCGTGTGGCATGGCTGGCCTTCCCAGAGGGGCTGGCTCTTCCTGCTTCCCCACCAATGAAAGGTTTCTTTGGCCAATAAGCACCAATGAGTGTGGCTGTAGAATGTCTGAATTGTTTCCTGCAATGATCATCATGGTGCATATATTTTATTTGGTGTGGAAAGTAAGGATGCTAAATTCTAATCCATGAGGACCTTAGAGGTAGTTTATCACTGCACTCAGACCACTGGTCAGGTTTCCAAAGTCTCAAATCAACTGCTGTCAAAAAGGTAAGAAGAAAGTGGAATTCAGGAGATAAACACATTCTACACTATTCGTCACAAATATGTGCAAATACATTTGTTCATCTTTGCCTAAAGATCCCTGTTCAAAGAGATGCATGCCTTGATGTCATTTTAGCCATTCTATATCAATTGTCAGTCTTCAAATGATCTGCTGCTTGTTTACTAATGTCCACATACATTTACAGTGTTATATTAGAAGTACTGCAAAATATGTTTTGCTTGCTTGCTCATCATATTCATTTATGTACTATGTTAACATAAGACGCAAGTCATCTCTGAGACTTCTAGAAAGCGTATTGACATTTAGTTTTGATGTGTTTCTCAGAATGGCAACATCATCTTCAAACATTTGCCCTTCTGTTTGGGGAGTCACGGTGGAAAGCTTTGGTAGCACCACAAGCCAATCAATATGGGGCAAGCCAGTTAAGGTACGCCTCTAGCAGAACTCGGCCAGTCGAGAGTGTTTGATTCATGAGTGGGGGCCCCACCCCCACTAAACACAGCCCTACCAAGTTGTGGCTGAGCGAAGCGAATGACGTCTCTGCATTTGCAGGCCGGGGACGCAGTGTTTGGTTTCCATTTTCACAGCTGAGTTTCAGGGTGACTAACAACATGGAGCCGGAGATTGAGGACAAAACGTTGGAATTAATGGTAAGCTTTGGTGACATTGGCCCCCTAGGTCGCTATTGGGAACGAAAAGGAGCCGTAGAGGCTTGAATCGAAGGCCGAACGGGGTACCAACCCGGACCGACGGCCAGGAGAGGTGGAGGAAAAAGGAAAGGGAACTAGAAATAGAGGGAGGGCCTGAAATATTGATATTATTATTTGAGGGTCCTGGTGCAGCGACTGACTAAGTCGTCGAAACCTATTAGGCAAAGTGACAGGGTAGTCCCTTATTTTTGCAATATCCAAATTGAATCCGTAACCTCATGTAAAATAGTCGAAAGCTTTCTGCAAGTCGTACGCTGGAGAAAGCCACGGATTTCGAGGTAGCTTTTCACTGCGGTGACGCTGCGCCACTCGGACCTGTGCGTCATAGCTAGTTAGCTAGCTAACTGGATACAACGTACCAGACTAAGTTAGTTAGATATAGAAATGTATATTAAAGTCAGATAAACAGAATAAAATGTTGCTCACACCCTTCCATGTGAATGTCTAAATGTTCTTCTGGTGTGCGTGCGTGTTCATGTTTATAAAGCTGCGTAGAAGGAAGTGCACAACATTAACTCGTGAGGGGTATTTTCATTGCTAACGCGCTATTATGATAGCTAAGCAACAAATAGTTGGCCACCGTGATGCATCAATAATATAATTTACTTGATTTCGACTGACATAGACAGATTACCTTGGTAACAAACTAACTATGTTGTACTTGGTTTTTCCATATTTCCATTGTTCAATTTACTACGGTAATGTTAGCTAGCTCGCAGCCTCATAGGTAACGTTAGCTAGATTGAACTAGCCAGCTGACCAGTCCAAAAGCCAATGTATCAGATTTTGGGGTGATGGCTAGCTGTTTGCCCAGAGTTCTACCTTGCAAGTTTACTTGTTGTTGGTCTGATGTCGTCTATCAAAAATGATATCTCTCTGTCAAGACTGTCAATTGGCTAACAATATAATAACATTTCAGTGTTGGTAAATAGTAGCTGGAAACACAGTAGATAGCTACAGTAAGCCTGATAATTACAGTAAAATGGTTTGTTAAAAAAGGAACCTATTTGGTTTCAGCCAGCACAAGAGTCCTCAGCCACCATTGTTTGTTTTGGCAAAGTGAAATTCCACATAACCGGACTCGCTCCTCACACCGCAGCAATGATGGCAATATTTTCACACTGAATCAGAAAATAGTAATCTCTAGGTTATTCACCTGTAACTAGCTAATAAATCTGTCAGGACTTCAATAGTTTTCCCTTTTCCTATTAGGTCAGTCATACCCCTCTCTTTAAATCAGTTAAACCATTACTAAGCTCAATGGCAAGCATCATTTGACATTGACTAAACCTATATCAACACAACAACTACCCTGCAAGTAAACTACATTGATCTTGAACTAGGATACATGTAATGTTTCTGTTCTATTTACCCTCTTCCCTTCCCTGTGTACCCTTTCCCCAACCTAGGCTATATTAGATAGCCTACTCGCACTGAATTGACAATGTACACTCATGTTATGTTTGTTCTAGATTATTTTCTGTGTCAGTATATTTTGTCCCTATGTAAATCACTAACCACATCCATAGTGTGAGAATGGAAGAACAGAGGGCGGGGCATTAGCAAAAATCAAAGGGCTGGAAATTGACGAACATGCCCGTTGCGGAATTGCCCCTCCAACTCCTCTTCCTATCCCCACCCACTTCATATATCTAATAATGCTTTTGTGTGTCTGTATAAGTATGTGTTTCTGCGCTCACTGTGCAAATGTGCGTGTAGCTCTAATACTGGTTTTTCCCCTCACTACCCCCCCACCTTCTCTTCTCATCTTCACAAACACTGGTTTGGTTACACATCTCTTCTCAACACCAATCTGTTCTTCACTCTTTCCTATTCTGTTTGGTCATATTTGTCTTCCCTCCACATTCCTCCCATTTCTTCCACTCCTTTTTTGTCTACGTATATTCTACCCCCGTTTTCATCTTCCTCCTGCTGCTCTCATCTATCCTCTATACCTCATCTCCTTTCCTCCCCCCTTCATCTCTCTTTTCCTCACTCTCTTCCCATCTTTCCTCATCCATCCCGGTCTCATGCCTGTTTTCTCTCCTTTCATTCCTCTTCCTATCTCTCTCCCTCTCTCACACAGTGCTCTGTGCCTCGCTCTCTCTGGCTGGGCTGCTCCTCGGTGGCAGAGAGTTTGTGTGCACTCAGGTGCCTGCAGAGCATCCCCTCCACCCGGGCTCACAACCAGGTTCTGCTACTCTCTCCTCTTAATTCTGACCTACCTACCGCCCCAGTCACACCTCCCTCCTCAGACCCTAACCCCACCACACCACGTACTGTGTCCTGCACCCTCCCCTGACCCCCTTGCCTTCTCGTCTCTCCCTCCCAAAAACATGCTCCTCTCTCCAGCCCAGCTTACAGGATATCTGACATATTGGCTCAATTTCATATTAAGCCTCCTAGAAAAGGGTTGATCTCTACAGACAAGCACCGCCTGAAAGATACCTCCCTCTTTCCTGGGTAAAAAATAAATAATGTTTTGGTCAAAGCTGAAGTGACACAAAGACCAAATTGCCATCAAAGACAGCATAATAGGCTAACACATGAATCACAGGAACATGATTGTATCAAGCCTGGCCAAACCTAGCTAGGCCTTGTCAAAGTGAAAGTTAAACTTCAGATAGCTAGACTGTCTCTCCCTGCCCTCGCTACTCTAAGGCTTTGGATTTGTTTTTAAACAAAAAAATAGGCCAAGTTCTGACAAGTTGTCCAGTTCACTTGACAAGAGTTGTCTAGTTAATCTGAATTAGATGAGCAGAGTTGGGGCCACTGGGGTGAAAGGAAGGAGAGGCTACCAGAGCATGTCACCTGGGGAGCAATGCTGGGTTGCCTGGAAGTGTGGTGGACAGGGGATGGTTTAGGACCCCCCCCCCACCCTGCCTGTGTTATGGGGAAAGTGAGGGGCGCCCATGGTATGCTCGCTGGCTGTCTCTGGCTGCCTGTGCCTTGCCTTGCTCTGTCTCTCTATTTGTTCGTCTGTCTGCTCTGTATGGCATTGCTGCATGAACACTAGTGTCGGCATCAGCCTTGACCCCCTGACCTTGTCTGTGTACCTGTCTGACCTGTTACTATTGGTCTGTCAGTCTCCACTGAAGAGCGACTGAAATGATCCAGTGCAATATCCGTTTCATTTTTGCAGATGAGATAGTGGAGATGTGCTACTGTTGGCTATCTGAGGAAATCCCTTATGTTTCTCTTCTACACACCTGGACAGGGTTATCAATAATCTGTGACAGGGTCAGATGACGTGTGGGACACATATATATATATATATATATATATACACACATACGCAGCCCATGCTTGTTATATATATATCTGTGAATGTTTTAATGGGCGAGAGGGTGCCCGTCTGGTTCAACCTTTAACAGTAGTTCTCCCAGCACTCTCCCTCTGTCTGTGGGTGCATCCCAAATTACACCCTATTCCCTATATAGTGCTGTACTTTTGACCCAAAGTAGTGCATAGTTGGGATTAGGGTGCCATTTGAGATGCAAACTGTCTGTTGGAGGGTTGGGTACCATCAGATTACGGTTTCATTACTGCAGGGTTTGTCTAGCAGCCATACCCACATACTGTTTAATTTCCTGTCCAGACTGCACATCACAGGGAGAGGAGATAGAGATCCGCTTACTTACATTATTAGCTAGCCGTGTGTGTGCCATTCTACTCTGCATTCTGCTACCATTTTGCTCATTTGTGTTCATTTACCTTTTAACAGACACCAAATGAGCTCTAACCATTCATTCCCTGTGTTCTTGTCTCTCCATACAGAACACATCAGTCATGGAGTCACAGAACCACGTAGACGACCTCTCGCCAAAGAAGACCACAGTTCTCACCAAGGTGTGTGTGTGTGTGTGTAGGTGGATTATGAGGGTGTGGCATCTGTGTAATATATCTGAGAGATATTAAATGGTAAAATGTGTCAATCGTCCTCGAAGTAGCACTTAATTGTATGGCAATGGGCAATTTGATTCAGTGGGAAGGGAACCCATAGTGCCGTGTGTGTAACTCTGTCCTCTGTCCCAGCTTAGTAACGGTCCTGTGATGACGGGCTCTCGTAAGCGCCCGTCAGAGGGGAACTACGACAAGGAGAAGGAGCACTGCATCGCCCTGTTTGACCAGTGGTCCGAGGCTGACCAGGTGGAGTTTGTAGAACACCTCATCTCCCGCATGTGTCACTACCAACACGGCCACATCAACTCCTACCTCAAACCCATGCTCCAACGAGACTTCATCACAGCACTGCCAGGTAACACACACTCACTTTTTTTTTTACAGACACACTTTCGCACCTGCTCATACACACGTTCACAACTTATTTTGGGTGCTTCCACTAGAGTCCAGCACAGGCATGAATTTTAAGGCCGAGCCCTACCCATGCCTGCGACTGCCAAATTTAAGGCCCAGCCCGGCACGGGCCCAAAATTAGAAATCACTTCCTTCCATTAGCTCCTGGTCTCTCTGTTCTCCCCCTCCCTGCGCAGCATGCGCTCTGCTGCTAATCTGCCTGTGTGAGTATCCATAGCAATGGCTCCACCTTGGGCTGCTCAATGACGAGACGAGAGAGTAGTTAGCTGTTAGCTAACTACTTTTCGTCACTTTAAACTCCGGAACATTATTATTTTCTGTGACCTAATCTCGCCTGTCGACTCTGACAATGTTCTGGTCTAATATTTGACGAGGTTGAAGCACTTCTGACACCAGGTTAGTCAGATATGACTGTAGGCTACTGCGCAGCAGATCACGAGCAAATGGCTCAACTTCAAAGTGTTAGTGATAGCCCAACCCGTACCCTAGTAATTGATGAAAAAAACATCCCTACCCGGCCCCCAACCTGATGTCTAGTGTCGGGTAGCAGAACTCCAGCTTCCACACACTTGCACTCATTCACACACCATGCTTACACACACTTACACCCAATCTCTCTCTTTCTGTCTCTAGCCCAGGGTCTGGACCACATAGCAGAGAACATCCTGTCATTCCTGGACGCACAGTCTCTGTGCTCTGCAGAGCTGGTGTGTAAGGAGTGGCAGAGGGTGATTTCAGAGGGCATGCTCTGGAAGAAACTCATAGAACGCATGGTCCGCACAGACCCCCTCTGGAAAGGCTTGTCAGAGAGGCACCAGTGGTGAGCATGAACACAAACGCTCGTAGTGATACTGGAGACGGAGATACAAGGAATAGGGAAGTTCTGAAGATTGATTTCTCATTGGCTTATTGTTCTGTCCGTCATCTCAGGGAGAAGTATCTGTTCAAGAACCGAACGACAGAGGTCCCGCCCAACTCCTACTACCACTCCCTGTACCCCAAGATCATCCAGGACATAGAAGTGAGACTTTAGCTCTGTCCACAAAAAACCCTCCACCCTTGTTGGTTTCAGCTTGTGGCTACGTCTCAAATGGCACCCTATTTCCTATTTAGTGGACTACGTTTGACCAGGGCTCTATGTAGGGAATAGGGTGCCATTTGGGGGCGCCTTCTGTTGTGTTCTGTATCTATAGACCGTGAGCTTGATTAAAAACGATATTTTTTCCCCATCTGATCGGTTTTTCCTCACTCACATATCTACTCTTTATTTCCTCTCTGTTTTCTTCTCTCCCCCTATTGTCTTCGTGCGTTTCCTCTTCTTGACATGTATCCTCTCTCTCCTTCCCGCTACCTGTCAACCCGCTCTCTGGTCTCTTCACCTCTACCCCCCTCCTCTCCTCTCTCTGTGTGTGTAGACTATCGAGGCTAACTGGCGGTGTGGCAGACACAACCTGCAGAGGATCCAGTGTCGGTCAGAGAACAGTAAAGGAGTCTACTGCCTCCAGTACGACGACGATAAAATCATCAGCGGCCTTAGAGACAACTCCATAAAGGTGTGTGAGTGTACTTATCTTTTTGGACAGGTCTAGATGGATGAATCATGTTATTACAGACCGTATTGCAGGCTATGCCTTTGATGTGAAACAGCAGCTTGTCTGTATCTCAGAAAATACATGAATTAAAGGATGAAAGGAGTCATTTGCCCACCCTTTGTGTGTTCCACTCATCTGTCTGTCCTGGTGAATGAGGGGGAGGAGGGAGGGGGTGGTGAGGATTTGTCTTATTGTTCTAGAGGGAGACTGTCTGTCTGACTGAGGCACTCAGGAAAGGGCCAGCCTGTCCAACCCAGCTCCAGCGCTGTAGTATGCAGAGATCCCTCCACACTGCAGGGAAATGGGGCATGAACAATACTCTGAGACCAGCTTATTCTTACCCTGACCCAAATCTCCTGCTTGATTTCTCTCCCTCCCTCTCGCTTAATCATCTTTCTACTTTCTCTCTCTCTCCCCCCCCCATCTCTTCCTCTATCTCTGTAGATATGGGACAAGCAGTCTCTGGAGTGTCTGAAGATCCTTACAGGTCATACAGGCTCAGTGTTGTGTCTGCAGTATGATGAGAGAGTCATAGTCACTGGTTCCTCTGACTCCACTGTCAGGTATGACACAGTCATCATACACACACTTGGGCTTTGTCCAAATGGCAACCCTATTCCCCATGTATTGCACTATTTTTCACCAAAAGTAGTGCACTACCATACAGTGCATTCGGAAAGTATTCAGACCCCTTGAATTTTCCACATTTTGTTACGTTACAGCCTTATTCTAAAATTGATTGAATAGTTTTTTCCCCCTCATCAATCTACACACAATACCCCATGATGACAAAGCAAAAACTGGTTTTTAAGAATTTTAGCAAATGTATATTACCAAATAAAAGTGGAAATATCACATTTACATAAGTATTCAGACCCTTTACTCAGTACTTTGTTGAAGCACCTTTGGCAGCGATTACAGCCTCGAGTCTGACGCTACAAGCTTGGCACACCTGTACTTAGGGAGTTTCTCCCGTTCTTCTCTGCAGATCCTCTCAAGCTCTGTCTGGTTGGATGGGGAGCGTTGCTGCACAGCTGTTTTCAGGTTTCTCCAGAGATGTTGGATCGTGTTCAAGTCTGGGCTCTGGCTGGGCCACTCAAGGACATTCAGAGACTTGTCCCGAAGCCACTCCTGCGTTGTCTTGGCTGTGTGCTTAGGGTTATTGTCCTGTTGGAAGGTGAACCTTCGCCCCAGTCTGATGTCCTGATTGCTCTGGAGCAGGTTTTCTTCAAGGATCTCTCTGTACTTTGCTCCGTTCATCTTTCCCTCGATCCTGACTAGTCTCCCAGTCCCTGCCGCTGAAAAAAATCCCCACAACATGATGCTGCCACCACCATGCTTCACCGTAAGGATGGTGCCACGTTTCCTCCCGACTTGATGCTTGGCATTCAGGCCAAAGAGTTCAATCTTGGTTTCATCAAACCAGAGAATCTTGTTTCTCATGGTCTGAGAGTCTTTAGGTGTCTTGTAGCAAACTCCAAGCGGGCTGTCATTTGCCTTTTTACTGAGGTCTGGCCACTCTACCATAAAGGCCTAATTGGTGGAGTGCTGCAGAGATGGTTGTCCTTTTGGAAGGTTCTCCCATCTCCACAGAGGAACTCTGGAGCTCTGTCAGTCACCATCGGGTTCTTGGTCACATTCCTGATCAAGGCCCTTCTCCCCCGATTGCTCAGTTTGGCCGGGCAGCCAGCTCTAGGAAGAGTCTTGGTGGTTCCAAACTTCGTCCGTTTTAAGAATGATGGAGGCCACTGTGGGGACCTTCAATGCTGCAGAATTTTTTGTTACTCTTCCCCAGATCTGTGCCTTGACACAATCCTGTCTCTGAGCTCTATGGACAATTTCTTCAACCTCATGGCTTGGTTTTTGCTCTGACATGCGCTGTCATCTGTGGGACCTTATATAGACAGGTGTGTGCCTTTCCAAATCATGTCCAATCAATTGAATTTACCACAGGTGGACCTGCAAGTTGTAGAAACGTCTCAAGGATGATCAATGGAAACAGGATGCACCTGAGCTCAATTTCTAGTCGCATAGCAAAGGGTCTGAATACTTACGTAAATACGTTTTTATTTTTAATACATTTGCAAAAATGTTCAACAACCTGTTTTCGCTTTGTCATTATGGGGTAGATTGCTGAGGAAATTGTTTTATTTAATACATTTTGGAATAAGGCTGTAACGTAACAAAATGTGGAAAAGTTCAAGTGGTCTGAATACTTTCCGAATAGGGTGCCATTTGGGGGACAACCTTACACTGCCATCTATGCCGTTATATTACAGACTAATGCTTTAACCACCCGGTATGTCAGCGTAAAACCCACAGCCAACTATACGGTAGAAATGCGTCTAGAATCCCTAGAATGGACATTGGCATTCTACAAACGTGACTAAAAAGTTGTCTTGGTCAAGATAGCCAACTGTCTCCACATCTATCTGGTATTTACCCAAGACCCACCACAGCCATCTGAACACTTCTGACTGTCACACTATCCAGCCCTAGCTACACACTGAAGAGATTGCTATTTAAATTAAATTGTGACCATTTCTCACCCTCCGATATAAGGCTATCTGTTATATTTCCTATATTTGACTCTGTGAGAGAGTTGTGATAGTCAATATTGTTAGCTTACATTTTCAATGTCACACGATGTCCAAACCTGAGGCAAGAGTGAGTGTGTGTGTGTGTGTGTGTTCGCGCCAACCCATGCCAGTGTCGGCTGCACACAGAAGCTCAACCTTCACACACTCATTACTTCACACTCTCCCTGGGAGGTATCCAAGGAAAATGTGACTTCACTTCCTTAGTGACGGCTTGACGGGCACTTGTTTGTGGCTTTGAGTCTCAGCTTTTCCAGTGTGTGTTCTGAGTGTGTTTGATCCCCTCTCCCTGTCGGACAGTGGAACTCAATAAAAACGCTCTTAACGGCTGGTCCCTAGTGTAGGTTGTGTGTTGACTGGGACTCGGCCCAGTGTCCAGCCTTGGCTGTATCAGTCATCCTTTAATTCAGTTTGCAGAGCTTTCACTAAGTCTCTCTCGTTCTCGCTCTCTCGTTCTCTTTTCACAATATTCCCCTCTCCCTATCATCCCCTCTTTTTCTCCCCCTCCCTTCCCTCTCCTTTTTTATCTACCTCCCCTTGTCCTCTGTCCCTTCCCCTTCCTTCTCTATCGCTCCCCCAGGGTGTGGGACGTAACGTCAGGTGAAGTATTGAACACTCTGATCCATCACAACGAGGCGGTGCTCCACCTGCGCTTCTGTAACGGTCTGATGGTGACGTGTTCTAAGGACCGCTCCATCGCCGTGTGGGACATGGCCTCGCCCACCGACATCAGCCTCCGGCGGGTCCTCGTGGGGCACCGCGCCGCCGTCAACGTGGTCGATTTCGATGACAAATACATTGTGTCGGCGTCGGGGGACCGCACCATCAAGGTGAGAGGTGTGTGTGTGTGTGTGTGTGTGTGTGTGTGTGTCATGGAAAATAAAATGTGGGACTTGTGTATTAGTGGGTATGTGGGTGCACATGAGTATACCTTGTCTCTACAGTAGTTGATATTGGAGTTGTTTCCTATAAATATTGATGTCTGAGTGTCTCCCTCTCTCTCTCTGCTGCCCCCTGTAGGTGTGGAGCACCAGTACGTGTGAGTTTGTGCGCACACTAAACGGACACAAGCGAGGCATCGCCTGCCTGCAGTACAGAGACAGACTGGTGGTCAGCGGCTCCTCAGACAACACCATACGGTAAGAGACTGGCCCTGTCCTAAATCTGACCTGCCTGCTACTGTACTAATCATAGTACATACTATTTAGAACATAATGTTTAGAAATAATGCATGCAGTAATCAAGAAATATCTACATACTACACTGACTCGTACTGAGAATGCGTCAGCAAATGCACAATGGCGTTGTTTCCCGCCATTCGTTCATTTTGGTACAGCACGTCCCCTTATCTGATATCAGCTGCTGTCAATCACACATGGGTCTAGATGAAAAGCAGAAACGAGTATGACGTCCTGGCATTTCGAACATACTATGTTTAAAAAAAAATGCTGCATACAGTGAGGGGAAAAAAGTATTTGATCCCCTGCTGACTTTGTACGTTTTCCCACTGACAAAGACATGATCAGTCTATAATTTTAATGGTAGGTTTATTTGAACAGTGAGAGACAGAATAACAACAAAATCCAGAAAAACGCATGTCAAAAATGTTATAAATTGATTTGCATTTTAATGAGGGAAATAAGTATTTGACCCCCTCTCAATCAGAAAGATTTCTGGCTTCCAGGTGTCTTTTATACAGGTAAAGAGCTGAGATTAGGAGCACACTCTTAAAGGGAGTGCTCCTAATCTCAGCTTGTTACCTGTATAAAAGTTATACATTGATTTGCATTTTAATGAGGGAAATAAGTATTTGACCCCTCTGCAAAACATGACATAGTACTTGGTGGCAAAACCCTTGTTGGCAATCAGAGGTCAGACGTTTCTTGTAGTTGGCCACCAGGATTGCACACATCTCGGGAGGGATTTTGTCCCACTCCTCTTTGCAGATCTTCTCCAAGTCATTAAGGTTTCGAGGCTGACGTTTGGCAACTCTAACCTTCAGCTCCCTCCACAGATTTTCTATGGGATTAAGGTCTGGAGACTGGCTAGGCCACTCCAGGACCTTAATGTGCTTCTTCTTGAGCCACTCCTTTGTTGCCTTGGCTGTGTGTTTTGGGTCATTGTCATGCTGGAATACCCATCCGCGACCCATTTTCAATGCCCTGGCTGAGGGAAGGAGGTTCTCACCCAAGATTTGATGGTACATGGCCCCGTCCATCGTCCCTTTGATGCGGTGAAGTTGTCCTGTCCCCTTAGCAGAAAAACACCCCCAAAGCATAATGTTTCCACCTCCATGTTTGACGGTGGGGATGGTGTTCTTGGGGTCATAGGCAGCATTCCTCCTCCTCCAAACACGGTGAGTTGAGTTGATGCCAAATAGCTCCATTTTGGTCTCATCTGACCACAACACTTTCACCCAGTTCTCCTCTGAATCATTCAGATGTTCATTGGCAAACTTCAGACGGGCCTGTATATGTGCTTTCTTGAGCAGGGGGACCTTGCGGGCGCTGCAGGATTTCAGTCCTTCACGGCGTAGTGTGTTACCAATTGTTTTCTTGATGACTATGGTCCCAGCTGCCTTGAAATCATTGACAAGATCCTCCTGTGTAGTTCTGGGCTGATTCCTCACCGTTCTCATGATCATTGCAACTCCACGAGGTGAGATCTTGCATGGAGCCCCAGGCAGAGGGAGATTGACAGTTCTTTTGTGTTTCTTCCATTTGCGAATAATCGCACCAACTGTTGTCACCTTCTCACCAAGCTGCTTGGCAATGGTCTTGTAGCCCATTCCAGCCTTGTGTAGGTCTACAATCTTGTCCCTGACATCCTTGGAGAGCTCTTTGGTCTTGGCCATGGTGGAGAGTTTGGAATCTGATTGATTGCTTCTGTGGACAGGTGTCTTTTATACAGGTAACAAACTGAGATTAGAAGCACTCCCTTTAAGAGTGTGCTCCTAATCTCAGCTCGTTACCTGTATAAAAGACACCTGGGAGCCAGAAATCTTTCTGATTGAGAGGGGGTCAAATACTTATTTCCCTCATTAAAATGCAAATCAATTTATAACATTTTTGACATGCGTTTTTCTGGATTTTTTTTTTGTTATTCTGTCTCTCACTGTTCAAATAAACCTACCATAAAAAAATTATAGAGTGATAATTTCTTTGTCAGTGGGCAAACGTACAAAATCAGCAGGGGATCAAATACTTTTTTCCCTCACTGTACTATAAAACTTCACATACCCAAAATGCCTACTATTTACAACACAGTACGGGTATTCGCACACGGCCAGTCTGTGATGTCTTGTTTCACTGGGTTTATGGGGCATAGTGGGATGTATGTGTGTCAGATGGATGGATAGATACACACAGAGTGTACAAACCTTTAAGAACACCTTCCTAATATCGAGTTGCACCCCCGTTTTAACTGTTGTGCGCGAAAAACCCCAGCAGTGTTGCGGTTCTTGACACAAACCGGTGCGCCTGGCACCTACTGCCATACCTTGTTCAAAGGCACTTAAATCTTTTGTCAAGCCATGTCTCAATTGTCTCAAGGCTTAAAAATCATTTAACCTGTCTCCTCCCCTTCACCCACACTGATTGAAGTGGATTTAACAAGTGACATCAATAAGGGGTCATAGCTTTCACCTGGATTCACCAGGTCAGTATGTCATGGAAAGAGCAGGTGTTCATATATCCTTCAGAAAGTATTCATACCCCGTTTACTTTTTCCACATTTTGTTGTTACAGCCTGAATTTAAAGTTGATTACATTTAGATATGTTGTCACAGGCCTACACGCAATACCCCATAATGTCTAAGTGGAATTATGTTTTTTGAAATGTTTACAAATTAATTAAAAACTAAAAGCTGAAATGTCTTGAGTCAGTAAGTATTCAACCCCTTTGTTATGGCAAGCCTAAATAAGTGCAGGAGTAAAAATGTGTGTAACCAGTCACATAAGTTGCACTTTGCATTTTTCAACGACTACCTCATCTCTGTACCCCACACATACAATTATCTGTTCGAGCAGTGAATTTCAACCACAAAGACCAGGGAAGTTTTCCAATGCCTTGCAAAGAAGGGCACCGATTGGTAGATGGATTAAAATAAAAAGCAGACATTGAATATCCCTTTGAGCATGGTGAAGTTATTCATTACACTTTGGATGGTGTATCAATACACCCAGTCACTACAAAGATTCAGGCGTCCTTCCTAACTCAGTTGCTGTAGAGGAAGGAAACCGCTCAGGGATTTCACCATGAGGCCAATGGTAGGGCTGTGACGGTAATTGAATAACTGTGTAACTGATGGTTATGGATGAAGACCGCCATGAAAATAAAATAACCGTCAAAACCGTTGAAATAGGCCTACATCAATTTTGGGATTACATTTTTTTACCAACTTTCTTTTCATGTCGATAAACTTTACATAATAGCGGGAGTGTTTACTAAGGATTATAAGCAATTGTTTTGCTGACTTAGTCTGTCAAACTTTCTAGATCTCCTTCTCTTTCCAACTGTCCTTTGATGCTTGAGCAGCTAATCCCTAGATGTGAGGGGTTGTAGAACGCTATAGGCTATGGGACTTCAGTAAAAAAAAACAATGTGATATGTGGACTTTGTTTTATACAATGCATGTTTTCATTGCTTGCTAGTAAATAAATAAATCGGTATTTTTAAAAAGTTTGGATGTGTCTGACTACTCATTAATTATTCAACAGCAGTCGACAAGGTTGTTCTGGTTCTGAGGCTTGTAATGCAGTAATGTTGTGTCAAATGGACAATGCACCAATCCTCTCCAACCTGACATGGTATAATTTGATATCCCCACAAGTAGAATAGTAGCCTAGGCTATACAGCAGTGCACTTTTTTAAATGTATTTTTTATTTTACCTTTATTTAACTAGGCAAGTCAGTTAAGAACAAATTCTTATTTACAATGACGTCCTACACCGGCCAAACCCGGACGACGCTGGGCCAATTGTGCGCTGCCCTATGGGACTCCCAATCACGGCCGGTTGTGATACAGCCTGGAATCGAACCAGGGGGTCTGTAGTGACGCCTCAAGCACTGAGATGCAGTGCCTTAGACCGCTGCGCCACTCGGGAGCCCATGTGGTAGCCTACAGTTTGTAAAACATGCAATTTACCGGTAAGCCCTGTCGTTTGGTTACATTCATTTCTGCATGTATTAAATACTCTCTGAGTGGAAACGTTGTTTGCAGAGTTCACAACCTGCTACTCTTGTGAGAAACAAGTTTTGGTTTATTTCATACCATTTACGTGATCCATGTGAGCAATGAGCATGTGTCTGGTTTCTCTTTCCTGTTAATCTTGACAGGGCGCATGCGCCTGAGCACGCATAGAGGTACCTGGCCTGCTTCTCGCAAATGTCAAATGTAGGATAGTGCCCAGCTGGGCTTCTCAGTATTTTATTTATATTTTTTATATAGTAGTTACTCACAGTTTTTGAAAAATCTTTCCAACACTACCCCTCGATAATCAGCTGATAAATAGGCTACGGACATGTTTCCTAATGTAGCCATTCTGGACTCCATCTCTTTAATGACTCACGCCCTTCATGATTTAATCTTGTAAAAGGCTTATTTTCAGTAGCTTAGGCTACATTATTTCTCTCATTACGGCGTCCTCTCTTTGAAAACGATATGCCTCTGCCATCGAATGACCGCTGCAGTAGGGTCTGTGAAATTATGCAACTATTTCGAGAAAAGTTGGAGAAAACCCGTCGGACTTCGTTTGAATGGTTTTGTGCGTCGAAGTAGGATCTGTATGTATTTCTTTTTTATGCGGAAGAGGACAAGGTAGGCATATCTTTATTTTGACTCTTAATGTTGTGTCAATACGAAAATGCGACAGATCCTCTCCAACCTGGCATTTCTTAATTTGTTGATTTTAATATTTATAACACAGGTGGCTGGTGGCACCTTAATTGGGGAGGATGGCTCATAGTAATGGCTGGAACGGAATAAATGAAATGATATCGTACTCATTCCATTCACTCCATTCCAGCCATTATTATGAGCCGTCTTCCCCTCAGCAGCATTCTGTGATTTATAGGTAATAATAATAATGAAATGCCATGATAATAACGAAGTGTAATGGCTTGTTTCAAATAGGTTTTTATTAAAAAAGCATATCCATGTAAACAAATGTATAAACAGAATTGTGACCTCCCCCTGAACTGTTATGTCGGGGACCGTGTATATTGGCCTGGCCAATTACCGTAACCTCAAATTCCAAGACTGTCAGAGCCCTAGCCAATGGTGACTTTAAAACGGTTACAGAGTTTAATGGCTGTGATAGGAAAAAACTGAGGATGGATCAACAACCTTGTAGTTACTCTACAATACTAACCTAAATGACAGAGTGAAAATAAGGAAGCCTGTACAAAATAAAAAATATTCAGAAACAAGCATCCTGTTTGCTATAAGGCACTAAAGTAAAACTGCAAAAAATGTGGCAAAGAAATTAACTTTATGTCCTGAATACAAAGCGTTATGTTTGGGGCAACTCCAACACAACACATCACTGAGTACCACTTCATATTTTCAAGCATGGTGGTGGCTGCCACATGTTATAGGTATGCTTGTCATCGTCAAGGACTGGAGTTTTTATGATACAAATAAACGGAATGGAGCTAAGCACAGGGAAAATCCTAGAGGAAGACCTTGTCTGCTTTCCACCAGACACAGGGTGATGAATTCACCTTTCAGCAGGACAATAACCTAAAACACAAGGCCAAATCTACACTGGAGTTGCTTACCAAGAAGACTGTGAATGTTCCTGAGTGGCTGAGTTACAGTTTGACTTAAATCTACGATGACCTGAAAATGGTTGTCTAGCAATAATCAAGAACCAATTTGATAGAACTTGAAGACATTTTAAAATAAGAATGGGCAGAGGTTCCACAATCCAGGTGTGGTAAGCTCTTATACATTTACCCAGAAAGACTCACAGCTGCCAAAGGTGCTTCTACAAAGTATTGACTTGGATGTGAATACTTATGTAAATGAGATTTCTGTTTTTCATTTTAATATCTTAGCAAAAAAAATTATATTTCTAAAAACATGTTTTCACTCGTTCATCATGGGGTATTGTGTGTAGATGGGTACGAAAGAAAAAACATCAATTTAGAATTCTGGCTGTAAAACAAAATGTGGAATAAGTCTAGGGGTATGAATATTTTCTGAAGGCACTGTACTAATAGGTGCCGCCCTTTGCGAGGCATTGGAAAACCTCCCTGGTCTTTGTGGTTGAATCTGTGCTTTCACTGCTCGACTGCGGGACCATACAGGTGGTTGTATGTGTGGGGTACAGAGGTAGTCATTCAAAAACTCTTGTTAAACACTATTATAGCACACAGTGACTCCATGCCGCTTATGTGACTTGTTAAGCACATTTTTACTTCTGAACTTTAGGCTTGCCCTAAATAAGGGGTGTGAATACTTTCTGAAGGCATTGTGTGTTTGTGTGAATGTATTTTCTTTCCAGATTATGGGATATTGAGTGTGGAGCGTGTTTGCGAGTGTTGGAAGGTCATGAGGAATTGGTCCGCTGCATTCGCTTTGACAACAAGAGGATTGTCAGTGGTGCATATGACGGGTGAGTAATACTCACTAAGTTTATAGATTATTTTTCCAATACACACACACACTGCTGTTCTCTACTGACCTTGTCTCCTCTCTCTGCAGTAAGATTAAGGTGTGGGACTTGCAAGCTGCCCTGGACCCACGAGCCCCAGCCAGCACCTTGTGTCTGCGCACACTGGTGGTGAGGATCTTTGTGTGTGTTTTAATGTCTGGTCTGTTTTAGGCCGTAGCCTTACGCGGTTGTCATGTTGGTGTGTGTGTTTCAGGAGCACTCGGGGCGCGTGTTCCGGCTGCAGTTTGACGAGTTCCAGATCATCAGCAGCTCCCATGACGACACCATCCTCATCTGGGACTTCCTGAACGTGTCGACCAATGGACAGTCAGAGGGCCGGTCCCCCTCACGCACCTACACCTATATCTCCAGATAGCAGGTAACACAGACACACACGCGCACACACAACTCTGGCTGGGAGTTTCTGACCTGTCTCTGTCCTTCAGGTGGCGACATCCCCTGCAGCGATTCCTGGAGGAGCTGAGATCTGATTGGCTGATGGAGTGTGTGTTGCAGAGAGGAGCTCAACTCGTCCTCTTCTTCCTCATCCTTCTGTCCATACACCCGTTCTGACGAGGGTTTAAGTCTCCCACCACACCCCTGAAACACACACACTGCAACTCAACCCACTGTTGAACACATACACCCCCACTCACGTTCATATTCTATCACTAATTTATGTTCTCCAGTCTACACTAACCCACCACAGTAAAAATGCACATCTTACACCTAACCTTACCAAATCATTTACCTTTTAGAAGTCCTACCTTAAGCTCTAGTTCTTCAGTTCTCACCCACAACCCTACCTAGACACACACATGAGCGTATGGACAGAGAATAACCTTGGAGCTGCAGTGTGGGAGATGCTCTTTATCTCAGCTCTGAGTGAGGAAGGATGAGAGATGGAGTGAGTTAGTTAATGAGTGAGTGAAGGATAAAGAGCCCACTCCATCTATCCTGGTTCCCTCTCTCCTTCTCCCTGGGATGAACACTTGTTCGGAACGCGGAACACACGTGTGTGAACCTGTGAAATGCGGCATAGACTAATAAAAAGACTTGGTGTATTTCTCCGTCACCATGGAAATGGACTTGCATGTTGAGGATGCCGGGATACATCATCCTGGCGATACCTCTGCTCTTTCCTTTTACGCCTGTTTTACTTTCTTAATATTTTTTATTATTTTGTTTTTTATATTTTATTTGACATTTTGTTCTTGGTAAAATTATACTAAGCATTGTTGTTCTCTTTCTCTGTCTGGTATTCTCTCATTGTTTTTGTCATTCTCTCGCTTTTCTCACTAGTTTCCTCTCACCATCTCTTTCTCTATCCATCCATCTTTCTCTGATCATCTGTGTGCTTGCTTTAGTTATGAGAGAAGCTGGAACTCTGAATGCAATTTAGCTGTAAACTGAGTCCTCTTGTCAAAAAATTGTTCTACATTAAAATGATTTTTTTTTAAAGAAAATTATATTGTGAATAAAGTACTTGACAGTGATCGGGTATTGAGCCAACTAAAACGTGAATGACTGTATTTGTCTGTTTGTGTATCCCTTTGTGTCGTTATTGTGTGTGTGTGTGTGTGGCTGCATCATTAAGTGTGCCCAGATGTGTGTTAGCGTCTGGGTCCTTGAAGCTAAGATCTGTATTTGTTGAAACTGCCATGTCCGTTTAGGATATTACAACGACAAGGAAGTTACTTAAAACAACACTGTTCTTTCCCCTCTGACGTCATCGCACGCCCGCTAAAACAGCAGAGAATGTACTGCGTTTTACTTTTCTATTTTTCTCTCAGCATTGTTGGGAAAGACCCGTAAGTAAGCGTGTCACTGTACGTCTACACATGTTTACGAAGCAAGTGACAAAATGTGATTTTGAGGTTTATTTTTATCACGGTACCAGGCACTCTACCCTGTGTACCCTGTTTTATCAACAAAACAATAACAAACACGCTGGGGCGAACAGTGGTGCTGTTTCACAAAATGTGGATACTAGCTTTAATGACCATTTCAACATCTTTGCAAATGGGTAGTATACTTGGTCATCATTAACGTGTCTGTGCGCGTCTAAGGTTTGCCACCTGGTGGCGCTCAAACCCTAGTGTTTTACTGAGCCTGCTATGGTGAAACGCTAGTCCTACCCAAGTAGTTACACCGCTTATATCCCATTATAACGTGTTCTAATACACTACCCACTCGTATGAATAGGATAACCAACCCTGTAGTTTTCCTTAAAGGTACTAGAGATGGGAGTACAGCTTTGATAGATGTGGACCTAAAGTGGCTGCTGCGTTATTTTTTTTGTACCAGGTTGTACCATAGAGCTTGTTGCATCCCAAATGGCACACTCTTCCCTATGGTCCCTGGTCAAAAGTAGTGCACTGTATAGGGAATAGGGTTCCATTCATGACTGGGATAGCTGAGACTCTTGGGTAGAGTTAGGGAGTAAATGTACTGTAGAAACAGGCTCCATACCAGTAGCCTTTGTCCTTCACCTATGGATGGGTGGGTTGAACTTTTTTATTTTAAGTTGTGTGTGTTGGAGGGGGAAGAGGAGAGTGCTCGTGTTGTGGGATATGGTAGAGTACTGTGTATAGCACTGAGTGTGAATAACTGGTGTCATATGGATGGGCGGCAGGTAGTTTAGTGGTTAAGAGTGTTGTGCCGGTAACCGAAAGGGCGCTGGTTCTAATCCCCGAGCCGACTAGGTGAAAAATCTGCCGACGTGCCCTTGAGCAAGGCACTTAACCCTAATTGCTCCTGTAAGTCGCTCTGGATAAGAGCGTCTGCTAAATGACTCAAATGTATTGTGTGTGGGATGGTGTGGAATTGGTCTGTGTGTGTGTGTGACTGTGCACTTGTTTTCCTACATATCAGGACCCCAATGTCCTGAAAAGTCAACATTTTTGGAAGGTCAGGACTTTTTTCAGGTCCTGATTTTTTATAGATGCTATTTTAAGTTTAAGGGTTAGGTTTTGGGGTTAGGGGTTAGAAAAAATATAGATAATTAACAGTCACATTTTTACACTCAAAAGTTCTGAAATTTCAAAAAAACAAAGCTGTGTGTGAGACCGTTTTGAGTGTGTGGAGTATGGGTGTGTGTGCTTCCTCTGGGTCTGCCGGATTTTGGCCCATAATTCCTGGAGCTCTCAGGTCACCGCTCCATTCTCACTCACATATTTGGCATTCTTTCCCCGACATGATTACCATACACCTTCTACTCTGGGTTTGGCTCCGCAGAATATTTCCATAATTCCGAGTGGAACTGCAGCGACGTTCCATAACCCCCCCCCCTCCCACAGTTCAGATTCCCCCCTCTCATGCTCCTACCTTCCTTGGAATCCTTGGGTACGGACCTTTTTCCCCCCTGAGTCAGCTGTTTGTGTCTGCCGATGTGATTGTGTCATTTGGCAGCGACATCTCTATAAAGACCTCCCGGGGGGATGGGGAAGTAGGTAGTGCGTAAGAGACGTGCTGCATCTCAATAGTCCAAGTTTGGTAGTTCCCTTTCCCTTATTCCTTTCCTTCATCAGATGTGAGTAACCCGCCAGTAGGCAGCCACCATATTGCTTAGTTTTACCTATCCTGTTTTTACAGTTCAGTGCAGATGAAGGAAAAGGAGGATTCTTTACAAAAGCAGGGATGGCCAAAACCAACTGGAGACACTCCACTCTAGAATAATTTAGTAAAGCGGGGACCTCCTGGCGAGAGCCAAAAGAGGTAACAAAAGTTAGTGAGGCAGAGAAGCGTGGTGGATGCCCTATGCTCCCAAGGGGGCCAAGAGGATTTAATACAGTAAGTCAAGATTACATTTATTGTGATGCAACCATGTTGAAGTCGCATGGTAGTGCCCTGATAGAATCGTGTGTTGGGATGGTGGTGGAGGGTTGTTGGTGGGGTGAAGGGGGTCAGGTGTCAGCCTATGTCTGTAATTGAGAGCAAGAATGAGAAAAATAATACTACTGCTTTGCAGAAGCCTACTGTTATTTTCCACAATGCTTTCAGATCAGTGGTCAGGCATATAAGTAGGGTAAGAAATGAAGGTTTTGTTAAGCTAATTTGGCCCTACAAGACCCATAACATAATATATTTCCAAAAAAGGAAACATGGCTGCCCAAAAGAAACCTGGCAAGGAACCGTGGACAAGGAGATGAAGGACTGGCCTGTCATGGAAACAATCCCCAAAATGGTAGAAGATCAGCAGCGGTCGCACTCTCTTGTGGAAGCCTTATGTTCCACATAGTTAAGTAAGTAAATATTGTCATGTTATGATGATGATGAAGGGGTTGTTTACCTGTGTATCAGTGGAGGCTGCTGACGGGAGGACGGCTCCTAATAATGGCTGGAACAGAGCGAATGGAATGGCATCAGATGTATTTAATACCGTTCCACTTATACCTCTCCAGCCATTACCACCAGCCCATCCTCCCCAATTAAAGTACCACCAACCTCCTGTGCTGTGTATAGATGCTTTATGACACAGGAGACAAGTTTCTGTAAGCAGGTTTACTGACTTGAGAAAGACTGCTGCACACAGAGCTGAAATAAATAAAAGAAATAATTTTATAATAATAACAACAATTATAGTAACAATCATAAAAAGATCGCTTATTTAGTTTTTTTTGTCATCTTTATATAACTTTTAATAAATTGTTCCCTTTAATATTTTGTGTATAAGACTTTGGTGTTCCACTGAATGTTCTGGTAGCAGCATTCTGTATCCATGGTATCGCACAGGAGTGTCATCCCCTGGGTCGTTTCTATAGCAACGCATATATGAAGAGAAGGCACCCTTCCCCCACACGCCCGTCATCACCCTCTGATCCTATAAGAAGAGGGTATTCTGTCCTGGCAGTGGGACTTGGGGAGGTGTCATGTCACTGATCTCCAGTTGTCTTTGGTGGTCGTTAGATTTGGTTTGTTTTTGGTTCAGCTTGGTTTGTACATTCCAGTTCTTAAAGCTTCCGTCACTTCAGTGAGTTGCTGGGGGAGGTTACCTAGGGATAATTTAGGCCTCTAGTCCCTCTCCAGATTCCCCCCAAATGGTCTTTGGTGCCCATACACTCACATACTGTACATACATTCACATTCTTTCAATTCATTCATTCACCCCAAGTTTCACAGATTCTCCTCACCTAGGGGGTGAGACAGAGAGAAGTGCGTCAAAGCAGTCCATCCATTTCCTGTGTTCCTCTTGCTGTTTGTCCACCTGTTGCTCCACAGTTTCTCTCATGACACCACTGTCCCATAGACCTCCTGTCTGTCCATCTGTCTGTCTCTCCTCTCTGTTTTTTGGTCCATTAGTGGATATCATCCAGTGAGTCCTGGACAGTGTCAGATAGTTGTACTGGTCCAAGCCTGTGAGTAAGGTTGGGGCTATCACAGTGTAGCTAGCTTAGCTACATTTTAGCCCTTAAAAGGAGTTTAAACCCGCAGTTTCGAGAACACACTGAACTCATTCTTGTTTAACAGAGCAATAGCGTTTACCTTAAAGCATGGCTGCTTGCTAAACCAACAAAGTGACCGGTTTTTGTTTGTCTATTCTAAACTAGAGCTTAACTGGCCAATGCTAAGTGACAGTGCAATAGCACCATTATGTTCAAGCTTGGAGGTTGGAGGGAAACAAGGCCTCCACAAGTTGGAAAGCCTGGTCATCATTTAGCTAGCTTTCACAGGCCTTGTCATAGTTTCTGGGCCTTGCAGGGGAGTGGGCCAGGTCGATGGGCTAGTTGTGATAACAGGGTTATAAGCTAGTGGCCTTCAGTCAATGGACAGAGATAGTGGAGCCTGGGGCAGTGACAGCTAGTAGGGCCAAGTGTCAAGTTAGTGGATGTACTGTGGCACTAGCACAGTTAGTAAACCTACCAATCAGGGTCTAGAGGAGGGTACATGTTATCCCAGTAGTGGGAAGCGTTAGGTGGGGTCAGGAGTGTGGGTGTAGCACTGGCCCATTATCGATTAGCTTCAGGTACAGGTGCAGTGGATGTTAGTCGGGTCCAATGGCGCTAATTAGCCACTTAGCCAATTAGCATGTATTAAAGTCCAGAGGAAGGGTCAATGTTATCCCATTAGCGGTTACTGAATAAGCAGGTACAGGTGGCAATGGGCAGTGGATGGATGGTAGCCGTTAGCATTAGCTGCTAGCGGGTCCCGGTGGCACGGACCCTCTTGCTCCTCTTGTTGACCGTTGTGAAGCGGAAGGGCGTGGTTTCAGGGTACTCCCCGGGTGGGAAGCGTTTCATAAAGTGGACGTCCTGCTGGTTGGGCAGCGTGTGGGGGCCGCGGCGAGGGCGCCCCCGCTTGGTGAAGCCAACGTACCAGCCGGCGTAACGTGCCGACATCAACGCGGTGTAGTGGTTCTCCAGAACCTTCTCCACGAACACGCAGTCTTCACTTTTATTACTGGCCTTCTGAGAGAACAGAGACACAAATACACACACACAGAGAGACAGGAGGAAAGAAGAGACAGATCAGCAATCCATGTGAACTCATTCAATCTGAACAAAAAAAGGAATGCTCAGGAATGCTCAGGAATGCTCAGGAATGCTTCCAAACAGTACTTTTTTGGTATATTGTTGTGATTCATGCCATAAGCCTATGATGCTGTAATTGTTTGAGAACATGAGAAAACAGAAGAGGTCTCACCTTTCCCACCAGCTTGCCGCGGCGGTTCATGCACAGGTAGAAGTTGGTCTCTTTGCCACGGATTCTCACCTGGCTACCAAAGGTGTCGGCCTCCACTACGAGCTGGGCTTGTGAAGGGACAGACAGAGGGACAGACAGACGTTAGAGCCACAGACAGATAGAGCACCAAAAACAAAGGGACAGAAAATAAGGGAGGAGGAGGGATAAAACTCGACAGAGTGACAGATATAGCCTACATTAAACTGACAGGTCAATTACAGACAGATGTCGAAGCGAGGACAGACAGACATTTGGGTGAGCAGATGGTTGGTTGTCAAAGAAGCCTGTTTAAAGACTTCTTACAGGAGACTGGTCACCACAAATGGGGCTCGTAAAAAAAGATACAGGAAGACATAAGGACAGCCGACACAGAGCGAGGCTACAAAAGAAGAAGAAGAAGAAGACTAGCAAACATTGCGGGAGGGATTGTTGTTTTAAGAGTGTGTGGTGTGAGTGTGTGTTCATCATGGCGTTGTGAAGCTGATTCAGTGTGTATTATAGTGCTGCTTCCCTTCTCTTCTAATAACACTGCCCTGACTCCATGTCTTTAGAGAGTGCTTGTGCCTGTTTTTAAAAGAAATGCCTAAAATGGTTCCTACATGACCTTAGTCAACAAAGGGGTCACAAGAAATCAATACCCTTCTCTCTCCCTCTTCTTCCCTTAACTCTCCCCTCCTCTCTCTCTCCCCCTCTACATGTTTGCACCTTCACCCCTCCCCTATTTTCTCTGTTCTCCCCCCTCTTTCTCTGTTCTTTTATCTCTCACAATGCTTTACTGCCATTGCCTGATGGTGTTAACCACAGTCTTTTTTCTTTTGAGAACCATTTGTCAAGAACAGATCTGCTCCTGGAGCAGTAGTAACGCTGGTGTTGAAGTGGTATGTTTGTGAAGAGCATGGTTGTGAATGGGAGAGCTGGTAACATGAACCCCATTCATCTACACAGAGGAATATGAACACCAGCGTTAATGCTGGGCTTCTTTCCTAAATTGATCCTCTGTGGTTTAAGAATGGGTTAGGCATAATTACAGACAGAGAGAGAAAGGGGAAGGGAGGGAGGAGTGGGGGAGGGATGGATGAGGGAGGGAGGGGAGGGGAGGGGAGGCAGCCTGCTGTTTTAAACCCAGAGAAGACAACTGGGAGGATGAAAAATCAATGGATAGATCGATGGGGGAGATGAGTTTCTAACACTGCCTAACACTCTACCTGCCAGGCTTCTCCCCCTCTCTCCTGCTTTCTCTCTCTTTCTCTCTTTCTCTGTGTGTCTCTCTGGTGAATCATTGAGTCAGCAGTCAGTCGATGAGGTCTTTGTGCTCCTGAGACAAGCCCACTGCCAAGGCTTGAGGAGTATGTGTGTGTGCTTGTGTGCCTGCATGCCTGTCTCCGTGTGTGTGTGTGTCTTACCATATTTGTCTCCGTCCTCTCCGCGGGCGCTGATGCGTCTCCCCAGCACCTGGACGTGTTTGCCGCTGGTGCGGCTGTAGAGCTGGTAGACCCGGTGGTGCCGCCGGCTCATAGCGTCTCTCACCCGGGTCTGGTTCTCCACGTGCACGCTGAAGTTAACCCCATCCACACCAAACACCTGCTGCACACACAGGACACACAGGAACCAATAAGACTACTACTGCTGCTGCTACTACTACTACTACTACTACTACTACTACTACTACTACTACTACTACTACATGTTCTATCCTCCACTCCCTCCATCCTTGGGGGAAGGATATGAGATCACGATGAATGGCAACATGACACAAAATCTAAAGGTCCTGAATGCCTTTGTCTACATGCATTTACTGACATACACACATATACATACCAACATGTACTCATATACACACATCTAGCTTCTCACCTGCAATGGATTGCACATCACCAGCAACATCTGGATACATCTGGAAAGAGAAAATAGGTTCAATATATCTCCGAGCCAATGATTCCTCTCCTTCCATTTGTCTGGTCCCTTCCACATCACTGAGTCCTATCCTTGGGTAACCAAAGAGAGCTTCTGGCGGGACTCCCACTCCCTCAGACATTACAATTTTTACATTTTAGTCATTTAGTGAGTGCATACATTTTCATATTTTTTCATACTACATGAGACAGCCAGTCACTGGTTCCCAAACCTTGTCACCCTTATTCTGATATCAGAAGAACCACCAGCCTTGACCCTTGACCTAAGAAGAGGTGTCTATCAACAGACATTCTGTAGGTGTCTATCAACAGACATTCTGTAGGTGTCTATCAACAGACATTCTGTAGGTGTCTATCAACAGACATTATGTAGGTGTCTATCAACAGACATTCTGTTGGTGTCTATCAACAGACATTCTGTAGGTGTCTATCAACATACATTCTGTAGGTGTCTAGCAACAGACATTCTGTAGGTGTCTATCAACATACATTCTGTAGGTGTCTATCAACAGACATTCTGTTGGTGTCTATCAACAGACATTCTGTTGGTGTCTA
Source organism: Coregonus lavaretus (assembly GCF_964263955.1). Classification (NCBI taxonomy): domain Eukaryota; kingdom Metazoa; phylum Chordata; class Actinopteri; order Salmoniformes; family Salmonidae; genus Coregonus; species Coregonus lavaretus. The sequence goes on from NW_028164018.1 coordinate 78,057, forward strand.
GCAACAGACATTCTGTAGGTGTCTATCAACAGACATTCTGTTGGTGTCTAACAACAAACATTCTGTTTTTATTTTATCTTAAAAGTAAAGGTTACTTGTGTTTAGCTTTTCCTTATCTATATTGTGATTGTTACCTGTCTTGTTACCTGTCTTGTTAACTGTCTTGTTCATTGTTCTGTCATTATGTTGTGTATTTTGAAAGGAAGCGGCATCATCTGAGATTTTAATCAGTAACCTTCAGCTGATTGGATCATTGGAGCTTCCATTCAACCCATTGAGGTTCCATAGGCTCTTATCACTCCAGAGAATTGTAGGTTACTGTGTATGTACCCCTCTTCCCTGTTCAATCCCCTAGTCCAATAGGACTTACAACAACCATCCCACACCCCCATTCCACCCAATTGGATTCCAATTGTCCAGATCCAGACACTAGATGTGATTCACTGTGCTTCTGGGAGCCTCAGACTCCATCTTACCTTATCTCTAACACCCCCCCCCCCCCCCCCCCCCCTTTCTTTCCTCTCTCTCCTTCTCTCTCTCTCTCTGGCGATGGGGGGGTTAGTTACAGGACGGGGTGGTGTGTAGTTGGCTCGGCGACATGCGAGACAGACAAACAGACAGACGTCCAGGGTCAGTCGGGGACAACACCCAGAGCCTACATGTTTTCCTCCAGCAGATGCTCCATCAGAGCAGCCGGGAAACACAGCCAGGGAAACACAGCCAGGGAAACATAGCCAGGGAAACCCTCTGACTGACTGACTGACTGACACCTCTCCCACTCAACCACCTCTTGACCCCTACATGACTGTACTGTGCCATTGTGGAAGTAGCCATAATATCACTTGACCGTGTGTGTGTGCGTGCTGTGGAGAAGAACATGCTCTCTCTCTCTCTCTCTCTCTTTCTCTCTCTCTCTCTCTCTCTCTCTCTCTCTCTCTCTCTCTCTCTCTCTCTCTCTCTCTCTCTCTCTCTCTCTCTCTCTCTCTCTCTCTCTCTCTCTGTCTCTCTGTCTCTCTGTCTGTGTGTGTGTGTGTGTTCTACACTACAGCATGGAGAGGCAAGTTTGTTGAGTGAAGTGTTGCCAAATGCAGTACATACCTGTTTCTCTCTTCTCTCCTATCTGTTCTCTCTCTTCGTCCTTCTCACATATCTCTAGGTCTACCACTCTCCCTTTCTCCCTTCCTCTGTCCTATCTCTCTCTCACTCTCTCCCCTCCCTCCCTCTCTCTCCTCTCCCATGCTCAGTGTTTAGGGATGGAGGAGACTCCCCCACACACTGTCATGGCCTCACACACACAGATGTGCATATGTGCGCTGGGTGTGTGTATGTGTGTGTGCACGCGGGGAGCAGGCAGCTGACAGCTGGACTAAAGAAAAGGCTGATGCACTGCAGG